>NC_072451.1:3611541-3789041 GCF_027596085.1 Anoplopoma fimbria | reverse complement strand
GCCGGAGGAGCCGACAGGGACGGCACGCTGCTGCTGGTGGGCCCGGGCAGGGACGACTACAAGCGGGGCTCGCAGGGCATCGGCATCGGGCTGCTGGCCAAGACCCCCCTGAACTACACCCGGCCGGCCAAGAGGAATAACATCCGCAGGAGGAGGATCCAGAACCTGCTGTACGACGCGCTGGAGAGGCCGAGAGGATGGGCGCTGCTCTACCACGCGTTTGTGTGAGTATGGGATGAAACAACTCCTGCTCCTGCTGGAGGAGGTGATCTCTGGAGGAGCTCCAGTCCAGTGATGGAGGCTGGTGTGGAATCCAGTTAGGCTGTAACCTAATATTGAGGCGGTGGGAATGAATAGTTTCCTCCCTGTGTCACTGAGGCTCATTGGTTATGCAGCTGGCTCAGCTCCACCACTGATTCCTCCACATCTCCACCTGTCTGGGAGGCTTTTTTTTGGTTTCTGCAAAGTGGAAGAAAGAGAGCTTTTCTAAAACCACGTCAAGCAGCCAAAGTTACATAAGTTGGAGCTCCAGCAGATGGCTGATGAAACGTGGTGCGTGATCGGTGCAGATATTTTTGGGTGAAGTAGGCTTATGGGTTACAAAACCGTCGGCTCAGAGGAGAGAGCTGGTGCTGAGTTCTCTCCTGGTTTGGATCTCACTTTATCCAGATTTACCAGAAGTTTGATAAATGCAGAGTTTTAGTTCAGAACTGAGCAGAATTTGGTTGAAAAGTGATTTTAGAAGTCTGGATTAATGTTGTAGAGCTGAATCATTTGCCTGTTAAATCCTTTATTTATCATTTTAAATAATTCCCAGAAGCCAAAGTGACGTCTTTGACTTCTGAAGTAAAAAAAGGAAATATTTTTACGTCAATTGAGCTAAATCTTTGTTTGCAAAACTGTTGATGTAAATGACTAACGTCTCTGTCTGTCATAGTATTTGTCTTTAAAGTGTATTATCACTCAGTTGCAACATGAACTTTGACCTTTTTTAATATATAGTGTGCTCAGTTTATTAATGGTAGGAAAAGGAAATAGGAGGTTAATTGTATAAAGATGCTCTTGCTGAATTATGAAACTCTCCAGTGGGTCAAAATAACAACCTTAGTGGTCGTATATTTGTTGGAGGACTTGTTGGTATCGGTAAACAAAAACATTTGTTTTCTTAACATCCCGACTCCAAATAAATCAAATGCTAGATTTAGTGACTTTTGGAGCTAATGCTGCTAGCTGCTTTCACTTTGCTGTGTTTTTAGTTTTTAAATCTAGCGTTTCTCACAAGCTGTAAATCACCAAAACCATATGAATTATTAACCAGTCGTCTTCTAAAGTCCATTTTTCTGCAATAACTAAAGATGTGGTTTCATAAAGCAGAAAGTATCCGGTTATCACTGCTGGTGCGAGAGGCTTCTCTCTTCCTCTGTGACGATGAGGATGTTGTGTCACGAAGCAGAAATGAATATTCTCAGCGGGTATCTCGACCTTTTCCCTCCTCCAGAGCTGTCTGGATACATTCCAGCTCTCCTGTCTCATAAGTGTTTTAATAAACGTCTGCTTTGTTCCGAAGCCAAAAAAAATGACAGTCGATACCAACGGGGAGGAAAATACATTTTTATTTGTTTGTTTTCATGAAGCTTCTCAGATTTCACAAACATGTTGGTCCAAAATTGGTTTTGTTGCTGCAAACTCGTCATCTAGAGTCAAAATGAACAAATAAACATTTAGCTCTTTCTTCCTACTCAGCCATAGAGGTGCAACGGATCATAAAACTCGTATCAGATCACAGATCGGATCAGCACACAAGACAAAAAGGAGCAAATATAACTTTTAGAGATCCATGATCATATATTCTTTGCAGCCGATACTAACGCCGATCGTTGATGATCCATATTTTCAGATCCATATCCCATTGTTGTTTGATTATAGCAGATGGTCTACAAGGATCCAGACTATTTTTTTTAGGTTCGTTAGCCGTTAGCGGTGCTGCTAACGTTACTAGCTCTCCTCCTGTTGGCTTAAACACAGATTGGTTGTTTACAATGTAACATTATCAGAGATCAGAGACTAGAAAGCATAAATTATGTCCTGATCTCATATTTTACTGAATATTGGAGGATAATGATCATTATTAAAACTTTATTTGACACTGTGATGGTTAACGTTAAAATGTGTAATTTCACTAAAAAAAAAGTTCACTACTTTGCAACAAACTTTAACTAGCGAGGTTCATATGTTTGAATGAATAAAATAACTGTCTTACTCCTTTGTCTAGAATGAAAGTATACTAGACATATTTTTCACTCAACAAGTACGCTGTCATTGTAATATATTAAGATGTCTATTAAGAAGCATTTATTGAGGCTTCAAGTCAATTTTTTTTCGACACTACCTGTGTAAACGAGAAGTTGATGCCCAATTTAAAAAGTCTCAGAATAACTGTGACTCTGGATGCAGAGCAGTGATGCACTCAGCTCTGCGTGTTTGTAGCTGCGTTAGCTGTTAGCCAAACACACAAAAGTGAGCAAACTGTTATATGACCACAAGAGGTCCTTCAATGACAGCAGTATGCAAGATTAGCTGTGGACGGATACAGAGATGCATTCAATCACGCACAAACGCTATCGACCGCATTATCTCCTGGCGAGATGATAATAAGATACTTTTTCGTCCTGTTTTCTTATTAAATAAACTTCCATCAGCTCATATATTTACAAATATCTGTATATATCTGTCTGGGGTCTAGTAAAAACCAAATATAAACTTTTCAGAAACTGAGAATAAACATCCAGTTTAAGGTATTTCATCAGCTCAAGTGTTAGTAGAAATTCAGTAAATCCTGTTATGTTACAACATGATAATGAAATGTGTCGTCACTTTTCATGCCAGCTTGGTATTTACGTGTGAAAATGGAACTTTAAGATTATGAAATAACCTTTTTGGACATAAAGCTCCTCCCTCTTCTCACCTGCTGACCGACACAACGCTTTGTTTTTCTTCTTCTTTGCTCAACAACTCACAAAACGAGAGAGGAAGAGCAGCGAAGAGGCTGACTCATCCTTAAGCTTCAGCGCGCACGTTTTCCCTGCAACACAACATATGCAGCTTCCAATATGGCCGCTCCATATGGGCTGCTGGCGTCAGAGCTGCACTGAGATTACATGTTAAAGCTCTGCCTTTTATCAGCTGGTTTCACAAACACAACACAACTTCAGAGGAGAAGAGAGACAAACTCATCTGAGGCTGGGTTTTATTGTGAAATCCTCTGAATGCACAGGAAGTGACGCATCAAATGTATGAAAATTTATATTAATGCATATATGACAAAAGACACATTCATGACATGACTAAAGCACAGAATTATTTATTTAAGGGTCACTTTAAAAACCTCAAAACAATTTATGCTTTGCCAAGTCCAGACTCTAGAACGCAGACTGGCTAATCATATAATAAAATAATATATATATATAGAAAAAATATAAAAATATATATCGGATTAACGTTGGCTTTTCCACATGAAACAAACGAAACTACGCGCATGCTTTTAATTTAACTGATCCTTCAAAATAACAGTATTAATTGTTAAACTAGAGACGTTCCATTCCAGATGTTCACTCTTCTTCTGCAGCTTTAAAAACCACCGCTGAGCCTTTTTCTCCAGCTCTTTGGTGTGTAAAGCGTCTTGCTCAAGGGCACTTGAGTAGTGTGTTGTTGACAGCAGGGGACGCGTTGCTCACGCTCTTCACCCACCGATTATGATGCATAGGCAACACTTCAACGTGACACATGTATAGGAAGGAGAGGAGAGTGGGATGGGGATTAAAGAGCAGAGACAGACGGCTGGATATATGAGATAAAGAAAGAGGAAAAACAATATTTATGAAGAGGTGGAGAGGGATGGGTAGAAGTACATGGTATGTTAAAACTCTTTATTTTAACAAAATCAACGTGAAGAATTTGACAGACAGACATCTTCAAATACTCAAAAACACAAACTATTCATACAAAAACATTGAAATGTTTCAAGTAAAATTCTTCCGCTTAATTCAGAATATTAACCCTCTGAACCCGAAGCAGTTTGAGGGCGTTGTTTACTCATTTAGGCCTTGTTTTCCTCTGTAATATAAAAGTCCGGCTCCTCTATGGAAACAGAACAATCATGGCTAGAAGTAGAGATAACTCAAACATGTCTTTAGTGCAGAATAACACAGTTATAAAGGACAAAACGCATGTTGAATCTCTTGGAAAAAGTTGATGCCCAATTTAAAAAGTCTCAGAATTACTGTGACTCTGGACGCAGAGCAGTGATGCACTCAGCTCTGTGTGTTTGTAGCTGCGTTAGCTGTTAGCCATTTATTTTACAAAAAATGGAAAACAATGGAAACTATATATACAACATTTTTGTTACCAATGTTGGAAAAAAAAAACAGGCTCTACGTGCGATATATATGGAACTATTCAGATCAGCCTCTCCTCTCTGCTCTGTGCTCAGCAGCCTGAAGTTCAGTCCAAGTTTCACTGAATTTTTCTCACGTGACTGTTGGTCTCAAGTCAATCAATCATGGCTTCATAGTTGCGCTGAAGAGAGCAGAATATTTTTTTTTTTACATTATCTGGTTACTGCAAACGGTTTATATTGGGCAACATTTAAAATGAGACATTAAATATCACATTTTTTAGCTTTGGTTTGGTTGCTTAGTTTGGATTTTAGTGTTTGTCACACATGATGTGTTCAAAGGACCGCAGGAATGTTGAAAATCAGACGTTCATGTCTGTTTTTACAGCTTCCGGTTGTGATAAATGGCGTAATTATTGTGAAGATACCATGCTTTTCAAACCCCAGAGGAGAAGCTAACCTGACTCGCTGGTCAAAATGTCCGTTTAACATTTATTCTGACAGTTTGACTGATAACCCAAATAATTAAATTCAAGCCGGCAGTCCTTTTCTTTTCTTTTTTTTTACATCAGCTGGCAGATATTGGATCCCTTTAGTTCCCTTCAGGAAACGCCAACAGCTCGAAGAAGGTTTCAGAGTGAAAGACGACAGTGTGAGGGAATGTCAGTTTGCACAAATATCCAACTCCAGCTCCCGTTACAGAACTGATGTACTGCGCTACCATCATCCTGGTTACCATAACAACCATGTCGAGGGAGTGAAATCGGATCTGTAGCGGAGGCTGAGAGAGAGAGAGAGAGAGAGAGAGAGAGAGAGGTTGGACATCGTCAGCAGGTTTCGGTGGCAGATCGGTGGTGAACCTTGACCTCGTCCTCACACCCAGACGAGCCTGACAGCAGGGCTCCTTCCCAGAATGCACGGCGGTTTGATTCTCACATCTCATCCCATGCAGAATGTTGATGTTTGTTTTTACCGGAACAAAAAACCAAACAGCATCAACAGCAGCTGTGGGTTCAAAGACAGAAAACCTGCCGGCGTTGGTGATTTTCCTGCTGTCGGATGGCTGTGACGGAGGAGACGCTCCTCTGCAGGTGGAGGCCGATCCTCCACAGTCTCTCTGGATTTATGTCAGACACACATTGTCATTCTGCTGAAATGAGGATGTTGTCGCCTCGCAGACCTCCAAACAAACACAGCCTGGTGGACGTGAACACGCTTTAAACGTTTTAGACTAGAGGCTTCTGTTTTTTGTTCATCTTTCATGCTGGTTTGCACAAACAGTGTCTTGCAAAAGTATATATATCCCTTTTGGCATTTTTTCCTATTTTGTTGCATTACAAACATAGACTGTGTATAAGAAGTGGACGTAGTCTTCAAGAAGTCGCTTATTTGTTTGTGGACTGACGTTTTGAAGCCTTGAGTTTGGTTATTTATTATGTCAATCAGTGTGTAGCCCCGCCCCTAAAGCATCCCCTGCTTTATGGTCTGTTTGACTCTAAATGGAGCATCATTTACTAAATGAACATCATGCTGTATTGAAGAAGACTTGAAACTAGAGATTGAGACCATAAACTCATGTTTACAATGTTTACTGAGGGAATAAATCAAGAGAGAAGTAGAGTCATTTTCTCATAGACTTCTATACAACCAGAGGAGTCGCCCCCTGGTGGACAGGAGAGAGAATGCAGCTTTAACACATGAAGCATTGGTAGAACCAGAGGTTGCTGCCTGTTTACAACCTGGAATTAAAATTGTTTTTTATTTGGATTTTTGGATTTGACCAACAGAAAATAAAGACACTTTTGGAGTGAAAAACGAGGCATGTCGGAGACTCCCAAAGTGTTTTCTTATTTTCTCTCTGGCCTCTCTTCTATGAAGCTCTTAAGGTGACAGATACTCCAGTTATCTTCGGCCTCCTTTCTGCCTCTCTGATTAATGTCCTCTTGTCTGCTCCATTATTGCTCCCCTCTTTGCAGGTTGTTTTTGTGCTGCCACGCTCTTTCCATTTTGTGATAATGGATTTAATGGTGCTCCGTTAGATCATGTGACACTTAGCTTGCACACAGGTGGACTTTAATTAACTAACCATCTTGTGGAGATAATGAGTAGCATCAGATCTTATTTAATTGCTTTATAGCAAAGAGGGTTCAGTACACTTCTTTTTTTTAACATCACCAATTTTTACAATTTTTTGTAGGTTCATTTCATAAAAATCCATTTAAATTCCAGGTTGTAATTCAAATGACAAAGACGCTGTCTCCTCTATTAATTCTGGTTTATTTCAGCTCATATTTGCACTTGTTTCCTCATCATTTCTATCAGAAATGATGACATTGAAGTCATCAAGTTCTTATCTCGGAACACAGTCGAGAAAAAGAAAAATTTCAGTTATAGAAAGTGAGGTCTGCATGTAAAGTTGTAAATGTTTTTGTCTGTCTGTGATGCTGGTTTTCTGTCACTTAAAGGTCAAAACTTGACATTTATTGGTTAGTTAGTAAATATTTGATGTTCACCAGAGAGGATTCTGGGTCTGAAGGGGTTAAACTGATCTTTTAACCACAAGAAGCATAACTTTATAATCCAAATACGCCGTGACGGTGAAATGTGGCTGAAACGATGCAGGCCGATGTAACGGGACGGACGATTGAGTTTTTCACTCAGTTAAAGTGTGATGAAGCTCCGATACGAAGCCACAACAAGCGCTTACAGAAAGTAATATATAAATAAATATATATAAATGTGATGTGGTCAAACACTGTGGAATAATATGTTTCATTAAACTGAAAGCTATTTGAGGAGAATTTGACTCTGCTTGATTTCAGCACCACAGACAGCGACCTCACTACAACACTGAGCAGACCAGACTTCATTTAGATTATTAGATATTATAAAGTATAATATAACTGCTATAGTGATCAAATGATTAGTCATTAATGCAGGAATTTATCAACAAAACTTCATTAAGAATATGAGATCTATTAATCAAAAAGGTAAAGAAAGTATTTCTCGATTAAGAGAATTGTGAGAGTAAAAGTTAATTTTTGTACCTTGGAAACAAAACAAAATTGCAATTTCTAATGTTCATTCTGTAGCTTTTCACTGCGAAGTTTATAACTAGACCTTGAGTTTTGTCAAGATAATGAAAAAGTTGCTGCACAAACTAATATAATATATATATATATATATATATATATATATATATATATACTATAATAACCATATTTAAAATCTTTCTGTTCGTCAAACTGAAACAAAAGAGTTTCCATTTCAGTGTGCTCTGAGGTTGCTGAGCTAACAAAACAGCTATTTTTACCTCCATAGAAAAACCTCTGAACACATAATTACCTCAAACGAGCAAATTACCGTCTGAATCCAGGCCGAACGAGATTAATGTCGCCCCTAAATGTCACATCCGTCCCTCCAGACGCTGTCCTCTTCATCTCTCAGAGTAGCTCATTATACGTCCAGCAGAATCCAGAGTGCTCGTGTTGTTCCCTTCATATAAGTGGAAACGGACATGTGGTCTCTGCGGGATAAGAAATGTGTCCTTGTTTTGTCCTCCTGTTTTAATGGTTTTGTTCCTGTGCGAGGAAATTGGTCGTTGATGCACTGAATATACGAACAAATCAACGTGAAACCTGCTCTGCTCCTGATGTTCAGGACTTTAGATGTGAGCGATGGAGTCTGTCGGGCTCTGAAGAGCTTTGATTGTCAAGTGTCCTTTTCTGGGTGATGCTATGTTTCCAGAACTCATCAAACTTATCTTTGGGTTAGAAGTTCTGTCACTAAGATATCAAATGTAGTAGAGAGATGGTGTCTGATTTAAGATGACAGCTACTCTGTCAGAAACACAACAGAAAAGCAGCATCTGTGTCTGTTTAGAGTGCAGCCGATTCTTTTATAAAATGAAAACTTTCTCGCGTTTTGCCAGTTGAGCGCTTTTAATGTGAACATTGTGTCAGCCTCAGCAGTAATGGTGGACTCCACTAACATCAAAACCTTAAAAACAACGTATCCTCAAACAGCAGTTCGTACGATATCCTACGAAAAAGATTGTCCTCATTTTCCGTGCGTTTTCCTACGAAAGTCAAGCAACACATTTCAATTTCCGCTTGTTATATCCATACAGTCTTTACAAAATAAAGTAATGTCTTCACAGGAAACTACTCGATTTAGGCAACAAAACTATTTAATTAGGTTTAGGAAAAGATCGTTGTTTGGGTTGAAATAACTACAAAGATGGTCTTTATACTTCCTCATGTATGATTACGTGGATAACATCTGTACTTAGTTAGTGGTATGTCTACGAATTACGGCGCATAGTTTTTCGTTGGTATAGATACGAATGCTGGATTTTAGAAAAATGGGGTTTGATTTTTAGGATTATAACTTTAAGGAAGAGACGCTGGGCTTATCTGAGATGTTTTATCAGTTAGGAGTTTGATTATAAGACGCTTTCGCTCTCTCTAAGTCTGGAGGAGGTTTTGGACACAGTTATTGATCGTCTCAGAGAACTTAAGAACATCCCTTCGCTATAGATCGTTCTGTCTAACTCTCCTCTCTTGTTTCTCTCTCTTTAATATCATCCATGTGTGGTTCTACTCAAACCAGCAGACTTCCAGAGGATGAACGTTTCTAACAGTTTATTTGGGATGGACACGATCAAACAGACGTAGGTTCACTGCGTGCAGCTCATCATGAGGCTCATTAGCAATTATTAGCTCTTAATAGCACTCAGCAGCAGATTCGGTGGCGGTGCTCCACAGCTGAGGACTCAGAAAAAGAAGCACCTTTAAAATCTCCTCTGCTCTGAATACAACGATTTGATTGTAGTTTTGGTGATAATCTGATTAGTCGGTGATATGTGAAGCACATGCTGACAGTTTGTCAGCTTTGTCACCAAAAGCTGCAGGAAAAATATATAGTTTTTAGTCGTTCTATCCTTTCTGAAATATACATATTTATTTGTAGACTCTCAATTTTCCCCAAGCAGCAGCCCGAGTGAATTCCTCCTCTCCTCCATTCAGAACACTTATAAAAATAAAAGCACTTAGAAATGACAAAGTAGAACACAATGTAAAAGGTACTTTGGTGTTTTTATTTTCACCTCTTAAGATTTCAACTTCTCTTTCTCTCTTTGCAAAATGATCCAAACACTGAGAACAAGGGAATATCTTGTGTAAATAATAATATGAGTAAATATGGAAGAAAATTAAAATCAAACGCCCTAAAGTAAAAAGAAATAAACAATATTACTTAGACATTTAGTCACTTCTGATCTATAGAGGACACCATAATGTCCGTCTTTGTCTGGATGGGAAAAACAACAATCAATGGGAACTTCCATCCCGTAAAGAATTCCTAAACCTTCACTGATTGGTTTGGTTTACACTCCAACACATTGCTCCCAAATGTAACCGCTTGACTGGACTGAAAGCAAATAAATCATATAGCAAAATAAAATCACATAGCTAAAAAGATATTAAACATAATCATAGCATTTAAATGCTGATTGCACGGGTGAAATACATGTTTTAAGTCATGTAACCTCCAATCATTTCTCATACAAACAATGAGGACTTTGACTTTTGACCAGCTGTCTTTGTCTCGTTCTCGCTTGCAGTCCTCTCTGATTTTCTGTTGATGCAGCTTTTATTTTTTCTGCTCCCTGTGTGGCAGGAAGTAGCCATCAGTTGAGTTTTTCATTCAACAGCATTCCTGACCAAACATCGGCTCGGATACATTTACTTTTGGACTATTTACCCCAGTCTTATTTTGAAAAGACTGTATGAATGTAATGAGCGGAAATTGACACGTGTTACTGGGGCTTTCAAAGGAAAATGCACCAAAAATGAAGAGTAACTTTTTGTAAGATATCATAGCATAACGAAGCGTTATATATGAGGAGACAATGCACTCGACACCCGAAAGCAGCGAGCAAAACGCTTCACTCTGACTGAAAACAAATACAAAAAAGCCGCCTCGACACTTCTTAAACCCACGTAGTCTGATCAGGGTCTGTAGAGAAAATGGTTAGTGCAGTATGTTCATAAATACGTCCACGTTATGACACTTAAATCCAAACACAAGACCTCAGTCAGTGAAAAGAGACCTCTGTCTGGTGGAGCTTTATCTTAAGAGCCTGTTTATGTGGACCCGTGATGGGTTCAGGTCCTAATGGACTCTGTGGTTGTGGTCATTTAGCGTAATGACATTTATTAGTGAGAGGCCTTCATGTCGGCTCACAGAGAGAGATGAATAAAAAGAGCTCCACCAACACAAACACAAATACTCAATTTGATAGGACTCTGAAGCTACATGTTCATTTAGGAGTCTGAAGCTACATGTTCATTTAGAGACTCTGAGCTACATGTTCATTTAGGAGTCTGAAGCTACATGTTCATTTAGGAGTCTGAAGCTACATGTTCATTTAGGAGTCTGAAGCTACATGTTCATTTAGGAGTCTGAAGCTACATGTTCATTTAGGACTCTGAAGCTACATGTTCATTTAGGACTCTGAAGCTACATGTTCATTTAGACGTCTGAAGCTACATGTTCATTTAGACGTCTGAAGCTACATGTTCATTTAGACGTCTAAAGCTACATGTTCATTTAGACGTCTGAAGCTACATGTTCATTTAGACGTCTGAAGCTACATGTTCATTTAGACGTCTGAAGCTACATGTTCATTTAGGACTCTGAAGCTACATGTTCATTTAGACGTCTGAAGCTACATGTTCATTTAGGAGTCTGAAGCTACATGTTCATTTAGACGTCATGTTCATTTAGACGTCTGAAGCTACATGTTCATTTAGACGTCTGAAGCTACATGTTCATTTAGACGTCTGAAGCTACATGTTCATTTAGACGTCTGAAGCTACATGTTCATTTAGACGTCTGAAGCTACATGTTCATTTAGGAGTCTGAAGCTACATGTTCATTTAGGACTCTGAAGCTACATGTTCATTTAGGACGTCTGAAGCTACATGTTCATTTAGGAGTCTGAAGCTACATGTTCATTTAGACGTCTGAAGCTACATGTTCATTTAGACGTCTGAAGCTACATGTTCATTTAGACGTCTGAAGCTACATGTTCATTTAGACGTCTGAAGCTACATGTTCATTTAGACGTCTGAAGCTACATGTTCATTTAGACGTCTGAAGCTACATGTTCATTTAGACGTCTGAAGCTACATGTTCATTTAGACGTCTGAAGCTACATGTTCATTTAGGACTCTGAAGCTACATGTTCATTTAGACGTCTGAAGCTACATGTTCATTTAGGAGTCTGAAGCTACATGTTCATTTAGACGTCTGAAGCTACATGTTCATTTAGACGTCTGAAGCTACATGTTCATTTAGGAGTCCCTCCCACTGATCTGGCTCTGAGCCCGGCTGATGGATCTGCTGCTGAGAGGACGATCTTCTCTGCTGCCAGATCCTGAATCTCAAACCAAACGTCACACCCCAGCTTCATCTGAATCTGTAGCTGTTCATCCACCCGGTTTCAAACACAGCGGAGGTCCGTCAGTCACTGCTGAATCAATGAAGGTGATTATCCAGGGTTTTATTGTTGATGAGCGACCAGCTGTCAAAAAGCACTTATCTGTGAAAAAAAAAAAAAGGCTTTCATGAGGGTGGATCAGGAGTTCATGAGTGACATAATGGAGCCCTGAGGTGTCATTCAGTGGAGGCTGCAGGGGGTTTTAACACGGCATGAAACCTGGAGTTGGAATTGCCAAATATCCTAAAGAAATATCACAGAACCAAATACAGGAATAACTAGACCTCCGCCAAGTCAGTGAAAAGTAATGAGTGTATCCGCCGTGTGATTCGGATCCTCTCCAAACTTTTATGGGTTCTTTCTTGGCTCACGTTGCACACTTCCTCCAAGTTTCATGAAAATCTGGCAGCTAGTTTTGTTTGTAATCCTGCTGAAAAAACAAAGAAACACACCGAAAACATAACCTCACACAATGAGACCTATCAACAGAAAATAATCACCATTGATAATGAATTATTTGGTAAAGTAAATCTAGGAAAATGAGAATTTTTCAGCCTCCTCAAATATGGAGACTTCCTCCTTTTCTCTGTTCTATATCTTATTAAACAGAAAATCTTTGAGGCTGACAAAACAAGGACGGACTCTTTTCACTATATTCTGCTGTTTTATAGACCAAACGATTAATCGATTGATCTAAAAGTCAACCTGCAGAGTGATCCATAATGGAAATCATTAGTTGCAGCCCTTCATCAAACACACCTCCCTCTTGGTGCGTTTGTGCCCAGAGGACGTATCAGATTCCAGGCTGACACACCGAACCTCTAGCGTTAACGATGATCTCCTGTTTCGCGTTGGCGTCATTCTCTACAATCACTCGCTTCAATCGAACAAATTCAATCGTCCTTCTGTCATCAGTATTTTGTACATTCCTCCCTCCATCCTCCCCTCTCTGCTTTGCTTTGTTTGTTCCTCCCTCTCTCTTTCTCCCCCGGACCCAGACGACTGTATAGTTCACAGCGCCTCCAACCTCCAGAGTCCCCCGAGGTCGTTGGCCGTTAGCCTCTGGCCTCGGCCTGTTGGAGAACGATGCCGTCAGCGTTCATTTACGTCAGGTTGAGTGTAATCTTCAGGTGTGAGTCAGTGAGCTGGAATGAAGAGATGCAGACTCATAGAAAAAGTCAACTTTGATTTATTTTTAATGTATTATCCCTAGTTATTTAAACCCAAACCCTATTTCTAAACCTAAAGAAGTTGTTTCTGTCCTTGCCAGAAGTTTATTTTTGCAAAACTTTTGAAATTGACAAATGCTGCTGGACTTTGTACGAAAACGCATGAAAAAATGAGTAACTTTTTCGTAAGATATCATAAGAACCGTTGTATGAAGATACGTTAACCAGTCCGACACTCCAGCTACTTTTAAAAAGCTGATGTGTCTTAAAGCTGCACTCTCTCTAGTGTCCACCAGGGGGCGACTCCTCTGGTTGTATAGAAGTCTATGAGAAAATGACTCTACTTCTCTCTTGATTTATTCCCTCAGTAAACATTGTAAACATGAGTTTATGGTCTCAATCTCTAGTTTCAAGTCTTCTTCAATACAGCATGATGTTCATTTAGTAAATGATGCTCCATTTAGAGTCAAACAGACCATAAAGCAGGGTATGCTTTAGGGCGGGGCTACACACTGATTGACAGGTCGACACCAGAGACGTATACAGTGTCACTCCTCCTCATTCCAACTAGGAATCAAACTGGGGGTGACTTAAAATGACCTTAAAGTTCTTAAATTGGTCCCCACAAAGTGCACATAGACCCTGATAGTGAGTGATATGAAAACCATGTAGAGTTTCTTCTAAGTTGATCCTCAAACTGACCAGATAAGTCGTCATATTTCATTCTTCAGAGTGTTTTAGTGGAGATGCACAGCTGTAGTTCAGCAGATGGCTAACGATGATTCCCGCTCATTTGTTCTCTGAGGCGGAGGATGTTTACGGCTCAGATGATGGATGCTGGGAAACACAGTAATCAGTTATTACACTGAGCCTCATGGATGATGAAGCATCACTCATAGTTTTATGGTTATGATCCTCACTGGGTCTGACTTCTGCTCTGAGTTTTAAGGCGTCCGGTGATCAACACAGGACCAGGGGATGTAAGATGTTAGACGTGGGCTCTGATCTGATTCCAGTGTGAACACACATCTCGATAAATCATTGTATTGTTATCGGCGAGAGATGAAATGATGTGTTTGGGAGACGGAGGATGGGTCCCATGAAAGGTCAAATTAGAACAACTCCCTTTTAGTACAAATAGGGTGACGTCACAATGACAAGGTCCACTTCTTATATACAGTGGGTGGTTTGGAGATCAGATGATCCACTTGACTCTATACTTGATCTGTACTTATTTTTACAACATAAGATCAGCTTCTTTTTACACGCCATCATGTAGGAGGTTTGTCTGAAGAGATCTGTGCAGTATGTATCAAGTATTGAGATTTGATACGGGGGTCGTGCAATGAAATGCAGTTGTAGCCTGTTTGTTATCCAATAAAAACATGATAAACAAAACGCAAACAGTAGTACATTCCTGTAGTGCTTTTTTTTTTTAAATTAGCATAAGGAGGAATGTAAATAATGCAACCAAAAACAATTTCTCTGGGCAGAGAATATGTCCAACATCTTAACATTAATTGTTTGACATTGTCCATCAACTTTGAGCACCAAGCATCATGATGTAAACACAGAGTCCACCTCCTCTGGTCCCACCGGAGTCCTGCTCTCCCTTTTAATGTCTCTAGTTGTTTTTGACCAGTGTTGGCAATGTTGCAGAGCTACATATATATATGTATTTACTTTAATATAATATTGGACGACGTTTGTACTGTTACTTTTCAGGTATTTGCTTGAGTTTCAAAAACAGACACAAAAAAAGCGTCACATATTCTGTGATTTTACTTCAAATCTTTAGATATGACACATTGTGGCGTTAAGTCAATAAATTCTTGTTGTAATAATGATAGTATTAAACGCAGTAGGAGTACTAGAATCGTTAGTGGCACCAGCAGCAGCAAACATTTTCTTACCATCGCTAATGGGTTGATTTAATCCAACACAACACACACACACACACACACACACACACACACACACACACACACACACACACACACACACACACACACACACACACATGGATCGATGGGTGCAGGTGATGCAGTCAGACCCTGAGGAGGATGATGTTACCGGGAGGAGAAAGGAGATCTGGCCTTTGTAAAGGGAAACCCCTCCTTTCTCCAATCCCACAATCCCTTTCTACACTGCCGGTGCTGAACACCAAACCTCAACCACTTCTCTGATCCTGTGTGTGTGTGTGTGTGTGTGTGTGTGTGTGTGTGTGTGTGTGTGTGTGTGTGTGTGTGTGTGTGTGTGTGTGTGTGTTACATGCTCTTAAGTCTGTAATTTCAGTCCCGTCTGAATCTGCCATGTCAGTGATTTCCTCCGGCTTCTTCTACTTCCTGTTAGATGACGGTAAAAACAACCGTCTCTCTCGCTGTTTGTGAACGCTGCATTATTGTGTTTGGGAAATCATTTTGCACTTGAAAGCAGCAGCATTCTTTAGCACGTAGAGCTTAAGGTGCACCAAAACTCGGTAATTGATCCCACAGTGTGAAACAGGAAATGGTCCCTTTAGGTATGTTGCCATCAGCCTGTTTTCATGTGCTTTTTTTTTGTTTTTTTGTATAGATTTACGTATTTTCTTCATGAAACTCCCCGTTCTGGAGCTCTGATTTATATCATCAGTGGATCTTATTGTCTCCTGAATCACGACGAGGTGTCACAACTCTTCAGGTTCAGGTCCAGAGCTTCCTCTTCATTAGCCGATGATGAACGGCTGGCTGCTCCAATCAGAGAGCTCGTAGCCATTACAGCGAGATCCGAGCTGTTTAGAGACATTAGCGAGGTGCCTGGCTGTGCTTGACCTACTCCATGCTAACCAGCATCTCTCTCTGTCCTGAGGAACAAGACTGTGTGTGTGTGTGTGTGTGTGTGTGTGTGTGTGTGTGTGTGTGTGTGTGTGTGTGTGTGTGTGTGTGTGTGTGTGTCTGTGTGTGTGTTCTGGAGTCAGCTTTCGTGTTAACAATGAATTTTCAGTTAATTAGCAGCTGGTATTTTTTTTTTCTTGCAATGCAATTTGTTTGAGTTCATGCACATTACAGAAGTCATTTCCTGGTGATGGGAGAATGAATGTATAAGCATGTTGTGCTCTGTAGTCCATCATCTCAAACTTACACCAACTTCTTACGTAGAATAAAACCTGAATAAAAGTGGAAGAGACTCGGCACTTACTGACGTCAGCTCCTTCACAATAAAACCCACAATCAGCTCTCTTTATTGGAAAGTTTCAACTGTCGGGTTTGGGTTCAAACTTGCATCTCTCTCCTGTCCATCAGGGGGCGACTCCTCTGGTTGTATAGAAGTCTATGAGAAAATGACTCTACTTCTCTCTTGATTTATTCCCTCAGTAAACATTGTAAACATGAGTTTATGGTCTCAATCTCTAGTTTCAAGTCTTCTTCAATACAGCATGATGTTCATTTAGTAAATGATGCTCCATTTAGAGTCAAACAGACCATAAAGCAGGGGATGCTTTAGGGCGGGGATTGGTGGAAGTAAACGACATGTGAAGTCAACTTCGGCGTCTGATGAAATGTGTTTCAGACCAAGAAAAGCTTCAAATTCTCCAACCTGAGATCCTGACATTTGACATTTCAGCTTGACTTCAATGATTCACTATCAGAATAGTTTAAGAATAGTCGACTAATCATTGCAGATATTTGTATTCATGCATCCATCCTCTAGAGCTGCAGCACGGCTCCATTAGCTGCTAGCGTTCCACCATCATTACCATCATCATGACACACATTCAGCCTCACACACTTTTCCAGAGCTCGACACACACACTTGAACACACACACACAGTCTCCTCCAGCAGCAGCTTCCTGTCAGAGTGCCTGTGTTCTGTTTGCTCTCTGCTTCCCCTCCCTGGGATCCATTTTGGAAAGTGACAGCCTGCGGTTTGAACCAGACGGTAGTTAACCAGGCTGCGGCTCCCACACTCGCGGTAAAAGCTTCCTCTGTAGACCGCCAGATGCAAAATCATCACCTGTTTTTTTCTACTTTGATTGTGGTAGATGAGGCTCGTTGGAGTTCTTCTTTTTTTTTATTGACTTTGGCATCTTTATGCAGAAATCCACCTGTCTCCTGACTCTGAATCACAAAGTGTGGTCTGGAACGCAGAAGAGCGTCCTGTTATAGCTCCAGATTTGATGTTTTATGTTCGTATATATACCTACGGGAATGAATGCACTGTAACTCATAGATATCCCATATAATCATTAGTTTTGTAATCCATAGTATAAAGACTGCAAAAACCCTCACAGAGCAGGTGGGAGGAGGATGTGTCAAACAAAAAACTTGTTTCGTCCCCCGTGTGAAACGAGATGTCAATGTTGATTTATTAAAACAAATGTATCAAACTAACGCCAACGTTTGAATTTCTCAGTTTTTATGCAAATCACCACTATAGATGACTTAATAAATGAGTTGATGATGACAATAAATATTTTAGTTCATTGCCTATAGGCTTGTTTGTATATATATATAGGCTTCTTTGCTATGTTTTTAGATAAAAAAGACGAGACAAACTGCGTAATTTGCTGTAATAAATCTGAATTTATACCAATGTTTCATTTCACAATATCTCAATAATATTGTATTTTGACTTAGGTATCGTGATAATAACTGACATCCAGATATATTGTTTTTTATTGGTAACCAAGTCCTCAAACACTGAATAGTTAATGTCAGCAGGAAGTCCAGACATCTGACCCACTGTGTGTGTTTGTTGTCTGTTTTTGTGTGTATGTTTTCCTTAAAACGATGACTTTACAGTAGAACAGAGTGAGAGTGCAGCGTCCGATGGCCTCCCCTCCAGCTAACCCTCCCTGCAGCCGACGGAGCACTTAGCTCCAGTGTGAATCTACGCTCTCATCATTTATTCATGCTTTATTTTGCACCAGGAACCATTTTTTTCTTACCCTCTTCATCCACCTCCCTCTGCACCTTTCACTCTCTCTCCCTCTCTCTCTCTCTCTCTCTCTCTCTCTCTCTCTCTCTCTCTCTCATGGCCGTAATGGAGCATGGCTTCCAAAGCCTCAGAGGCTCGTCCTGAGACACAACTCCCTTCCCATAATGCTTCCTGCTTCCTGAAGGCCGGCGATTAGGCCTCGGGTGATTGGCTCCATTAAGTAAAAATGACTTTTGAGAGAAGATAAATAATGAGATTATCATGATATTTATATAAATTCAGTTAATATGAAGGTTCTGCCAAGTGAAGTCAAAGCTTCATGTGTTAAAGCTGCATTCTCTCTAGTGTCCACCAGGGGGCGACTCCTCTGGTTGTATAGAAGTCTATGAGAAAATGACTCTACTTCTCTCTTGATTTATTCCCTCAGTAAACATTGTAAACATGAGTTTATGGTCTCAATCTCTAGTTTCAAGTCTTCTTCAATACAGCATGATGTTCATTTAGTAAATGATGCTCCATTTAGAGTCAAACAGACCATAAAGCAGGGGATGCTTTAGGGCGGGGCTACACACTGATTGACAGGTCGACACCAGAGACGTATACGGCGTCTCTACGTCACTCCTCCTCAGTCCTAATATGGTCACTTCCTGTTCACAAAAAAAACCCAAGATGGCGGCGCTAAAATGGCCAAACTCGAGGCTTCAAAATATCAGTCCACAAACCAATGTGTGTTCTTATATACAGTCTTGGTTTTAACGCTGCTAATTAACATTCATCATGTGACTCATCCTTTCCCTCTCTGTAGAGGTTAAGAACAGACCTGGCTTCCCCTCAGAGAGGTGGGGGTCCAGGGTGGAGACACAGGAGGGGTCCCGTTAACATGGAAATGGGGTCTTAACTGAATGAGCCGGGGCAGCGGAGGGTTTATCCGCTAGTGTTTAACACATATTGAAGCCAAATCTCTGGCAAAGATGCCGGCCCACGGGTGGCATTTGAAGGGCGGGAGAGGACACAGCGGGTGGGGAGCGAGGGCAGAGGGATTGGGGGGGAAATGCTGACTTGACAAATTGGATTTTCCAATTCCGAATGTTTGTAAAGGGCAGCAGCAGTTCCTGTTGGAGAGGACAATGACTTTTTTTACTGCACCTTATTGGTTGGAATCACTTTGTTGTTTACTGGACAGGGACAGAATTCAATACAATAGATCTGACTGAGCCTTCAGTGGTTTGTGTTTTTGGCTTTGCCGGTACAAAATGATGCGGTTCAACCTCTCTTTGTATAAAAGATTTAGATTTTTGTTCTACTTTCTACATCCTGGTAATCTTCAAGAACGAAGCCAAGCTGTCAAATGTCATTGTAAAGAAAATAAACTTGCAAGTAATTTTGCAATATCAGTTTGCAAAATATTTTTCCGTCTATTGCTATTTTTCGAATAGCTTCGTTATCGGATCAGTTGTGCATGTTCATGAGATCTTTATAGTAATGTCTTATGACTTCATTAGTTAATGCTATCACTGACATTAATGCTTTTCTATAACCTATGGAAGAATGGTCCATTTTTATTTTCTATTTGAGTAAGACCTCCTGATTTTGTCTGTTATGTCATATGATTTTTTTAATTCTTAATTTTTAATTCTTAATTTTTGATTGGTTTTATTACATTTAAAAAAAATATATCTAAATGTCTAAATTTCTAAATTTGAAAATTTGAAAATTTGAAAATAAAAAATGTAAGATAACATTTTATTTTTTAAATAAAAAGTTTAAAGTTTAAAGTAAAACAAATCTTATCTTAAATTCAAAAATGTTTAAATGTTTAAATTTATATTTCAAAAATTTAAATATTAATAATTTTTATTTGAGATAAAAATGTTTTTACTTTAAACTTTTAATTTCAAATTTTTTTTGTATTTGTTTTTCAAATGTTTTATCTTATTGTGGTTGCGTTGTTTTTTAAGGATCACCTTGAAAACTAGATGTTACATCTCAAGGGGTTATTCCTAATAAAGACTTTGCTTTAATTAATAGCAACTTGATTCATTGGCAGAGCCAAGTAGTCTTAAACAGAATCACCTACAGTATGTAGCATATCAATTTTTCTTTTATTTCTTTGCCAAAAAATGACATATTATTCATTTGGAGCATGAAGCTCTCCATGTGGTAAACAATCTCTCGCCCTAAAATGAACAGACGTCCTGACACACAACCTTCTTATTAAAGAAACACAACAGAGTCAGCTCCTTCTCCTCCTCCTCCTCCTCCTCCTCCTCCTCCTCCTCCTCCTCCTCCTCCTCCTCCTCCTCCTCTTCCTCCTGATGTTTGCTGCTGCCTCCCACATGATGGATGAGGAGCTCGGGACGAGACGGGGCTGAGGACTCCTCTCGCTCCGTAGCCTTTAAGGGATAATTTAAGGGATAATTAGATCTGGAAAACATTCGGGCTCTGGGATGCACACGTGTCTTCTTCCTCACGGCATAATGGAATCTGCAGAACAGATGGCAGAAGACCACACCCCAGAGCCAAAAGTCTCCAGTAAAATATCTATCATCCTAAACATATCCGTCTATTCATCTACTGTTAAATATCTGTACTCCGTTAGGATCACAGATTTGTTTAAGCGAGACATTAAAGACCAAATCAGAACATCTTCCACCTGCTGCTGACCTCTAATTGGTTAATGTACAGCGGGGTGTCATCAGCCAATGAGCTCATGCCGTCACTCTTTACATTCTGTAGTAATCTGATTATTCCTGATGTAATCTGGTTTCAGGAAAATGCCAAAACTGGTTTGTTTCCTGTTTCAGGTGAAAGAAACTGTTTAATTTGCTTATTAAGACCTCTAGCTGTGTTTCTCTGTGTGTATATCCTCACAGGACGAGTATTACCTGGAGACCTCTATCCAGTATTTTGTAATAATTAGTAATAAAAGGTTAAGATAAGATAAAATAAGATAATCCTTTATTAGTCCCGCAGCGGGGAAATTTGCATTTGGTTGTCTGTGATCTTAATCCCATGCAAATATTCCAGTAAATACTCTGCAAATTTCCGACCATCATTTTCCAAACATAAGGTGTTGCATATATGTATATATTTATTTTGTGTTTAGTCCGTGTAGGGAGGAGGTTGTGGTGGATGGTAAACACAGGACTTTGACCCAGGAGAATGGTGTTTGTGTCCTGTGTGAAACATTGACTTATTTTAGTATATACATCAATAGAATAATAAATAAACCACATTGTTTTCCTGTCAACATTGCATTTAACAGAAAAAGACTGTATGAATGCAGGGAGCAAGAATTTACGAAAAAACGAAGAATAGATTTGAATAGAACATGTTTTTCATGTCTGTGTTCACATTTCACTGAGTTATGAAGAAGACAGGTGCATTTTTTACTCTTAAATCATGGAATATCTTTGTCTCCCCATCATCTCCACAACTTCTTGTGAAGGTTTCAGTCTTTCTCTTTTGGCTTTCTCCTGCAGAATCTCCATGTCCATTAGAGATCAGATCCTGTAACTTCCTGTTGGTTAAAATGAGTTGTATTACAGAGAAGCACCACCTCGCCCTGTAAAGATAATCCTGTCTCCGGACCTTCTGCATGTCCCGTTTTTATGTCTCTTACGTTTTATGTCTACATTCCTCAACATGCCTTCATCTGGAGATTTACATTCTCTCTCCGTGTCTTCAGTGATCAGAGCATGACATCACCGGCACCACGACATCGCAGTGAATCCTCCTGAACTCAGAGATACGATGCTCTAATGTGCAGCCTGGCAGATTCTCTGTGTGTGTGTGTGTGTGTGTGTGTGTGTGTGTGTGTGTGTGTGTGTGTGTGTGTGTGTGTGTGTGTGTGTGTGTGTGTGTGCGTGGTCTGAGCATGTGCAGAGCCTGCTGACATTTTGCAGCCTTGTGAATAATTGATCACAGGCCTCACCGCTTTGAACGCTCACTCAGTCGTCCATCCAGCTCTTCCTTTGGTCTGTCACTCTCTCATTCTCTCTAAATGTTTCTGCATTTCCTTCATTCTTTCGTTTTAACTTCTTCCTGTATGTTGTTTTTTTTGGATGTCTCAGAACTTTTCAGAGGTTTTGCATTGAACCAAAAATCCTCAAATAACAGCAAGTCTTCAAATCATGTCAGCGTCTTAAGTAATGATGATTGAGGTAAAAACATAGATATTATCTGCTCTTTTAAACAATTTATTTGGGAAGAAGAAATGACTTGCTGTGGTCTCATCCTACCATTTAGTTTCTTTATATTGTAAACCCTATTTTTGTCATTTTGCCATTAGTATAATTAGTGATTAGGCGTTTATGCTCAACACGCCATTTGTTACATTATTCTCCGAAATGCCAAGAGGCAAACAAAGAAAATGAACTGTGAAGAAACAAAAAGACAACGAGTGAAACCGGCAAAAAGCCATAATCCAACCTCCAACAGGACCAGGAGGTATTGCTATCTGTAAACTCATATCTCATATCCATGGACTACTTTATTACCTTTATACAACCCCTGTAAAGAAAGAAGTCATGTATGAAATGCATTATAAAGAAACAAATGTGGAATTTCCTAAACAATTTGATTTGGCTGCTATATATTTACTTAAATGTAGAGTTCTAAGACCTCCTATTTCTAAAGCATCTAAAAAGAAACTGGCCAAGAGACGTGCAGGCTGTGATGACGTCATTTTAAGGTCAGCCGCTTGGTCAGAGGCCCTACGCTCCAAACTGTGACGCTCTATGTTCCCCTCTAGTGTTCGTTTTGGAACCATCGGTTTCCACTCGTAACATGAATACAGTGTTTTTTCAAAAATAATCTTCATTACTTATTTTGGAAAAAGATTGTAGGTTGGGTTAAATTAAGTATGTTTGTTGTGGATAATAGAAAAGTGAGGTGAAATGGGACACGAACAATGATCTCCTTTGTGAAAGTCCTGTGTTTGTTTGACCTCTGACCTCCTCGCTTAGTGGACTTTCTCTCTCTTTTTGCTACATCAGCTGTTCTGCCTCTAATAATGACCGAGCTGGGTTTACATTTGAGTTAGTTGAGTGTCTGGTGCGTCTCCTACAGAAGCTAATGGGTGCTAGTGGGTTTTAATGTGTAACAGGAAGTGATGCGTTTCATTAACAGTACATTGACATTGAATTTTCAAAAAAAGGCCAATTAGAAGCGACTGGAAACAATTACGGAGTGAAAACGTTACTTCTGTTAAAAAGAATGAAGTAAGAGCAGAAATGTGATACGAGATAATTCATTCTATAATGACGGGTTAACATGGAGGAAGTTTGTATCAACAGGAAAGAAAAAAGAAAGTCTAAATACTATATTAAAATGTGTAAATGAAACGTGGTAATCTGTGTCTATAGTATGAGTCTGTTTCAAATAAGGGCCTGGCTCTCTGTAGGTAAATAAAGAGTTCTCAGCGTCTCTTTTATCATTCTCTGTCGCTGCTCGCTCTGTTTCTGCCACCAACTGTCAGATGTCTCTTCTCTCCTTTCTCTCTGCTCAGCCTTTTCATTTCTGCCTCTCGTCCTCCTCTGTTTGTTTTCCTTTCTTTATTTCTCTGGTGACTCTCCCTTTATCTCCCCAAATCCCTTCTCTCCATCTACGTCTGTCTTTTTGCCTGTCACTAGCCGTCAGAGATGAACTCTATCAACCCGGCTTTCTTCTTCCAATTCTCTCCTCTGCAGTGTCTTTATCCATCTTCTTCATCGCTCTTCCTCAGATGTGATTGTAGAGACAATAAATGGTCGTCCTTGTGACCACACCGATAGAAGTTTCCCCTGCTTTCATTGCTTTCAACCAGAAGACTTGTGTTTGACAGCACGTTGTGGTTTTATGGTAGTGGTTTTGCAGCTAACTGTTGGTTTTGTTGCCTAAACATAACTGTTGGTTTTGTTGTCTAGACCTAACTGTTGGTTTTGTTGTCTAGACCTAACTGTGTTGGTTTTAGCTGACTCAGCATAGCCACTTTCCCAATAAAACACGCTCTTATAATAACACACAGTCTGTTATCCAAAGTGGCCTCCAGTGCTACAACAGCATGTTTAGCACAGAAGCTTTCACCAACATGTTCCCCGACACACAAAGCTTTACTGGGCTGAAACACAAAGGCAGAATGGGCCGCTGCTTATTAAAAAAAGAGATGATTTAATGGATAAGACGAATATAGAGGAGAAATGGAGCGGAGACAGAACATCAGTAGCGCTGAGACACAAGCTGCAGGATCATTAATGTTGAGAAGGAGGGAGATTAAACTAATGCACATGCGGGAGAAGAGATTGGATCAGAGCAGGAATCTAACAGCAAAGGTCTAATTAAAGCAGGTGACTCGGGCAGCAATACTTCTACGACAATAATATCAATACTTTAATTTTAGAACCCTCAAATGTATTTATTCTTATTTACCTTTTTGTATCTGCACATGAATTCAGCTCATATCCAACGCCATTATTCAAAGCTACTGCCAGTTTATTGAGCTGTAAAGGACACGTATAAACAATCGGAATTATTTATTTTCAACACCTCCTCATATCTAAATGACAAAATAGGCTAATAGGATAGGATAAGACTCCCGAAATGGGCGTTGGCGAATACCAGCCAGTGAAACGGTTCCAGTTTTAAAAACGTGGTCAACGTTGTGAATTCACACAAAACTAGAAAGATCATGATTGGGGTGAAAAACAAGGACGTTTGTTTTGTGACTTAGGTTACATTAATAGTCTTACATTTTGTTGGTGACGTTAATGACACTTTTTGTTAAGTATGATTGCGTTATGTTAGTTAAAATAAGTCAAATTAATTTTTTGTTTCACAGGGGACACTAACAGAGGTATCCAGAGTGAACGTCCTGTGTTTGTTTGACCCATCCATCAACCCCGTCCTTCGTGATATGCGGACCATTTTAGTTCCATTACGTCACTTCCTCCTTTGCTCTCGTCATAAATACAACCGCCACTAGAAGTCGCCGCCCAACGATAAGCGTGAATATCGGTCGTAATAAGCTGCTGGAACAGACGACCTCTACGGAAGTTTGTTTTGGTCATGGTGGGCTTGATTCCTTCATATGAAACCAGGAGCAGCGAGTGCTAATGCTGTAAATTGTACGTGATAAAGTAAGAGCTCAAACATCAGCTGAAATGATTAGCAAAACGTTGGGGAAAAAGAAAAGCCTGAGTTGCTACTCATTTCTAACATATTTATTTAGTTTTTAAAGATGTTAAACGTACTTAACAACAAACCACCTTTTAAACCTTTCATGTCATTTAATGTGACTGTCATTTTGAGAAATTTAATAGCCAGATATTCTGTAAATTCAATTCATATTTTAACCGTTAGAAGCTGGTTTCTAGTTTGTTTCCTTCCAGCAGCCTGTACTTTCTGTTTTAACTTCAAACAAACTGATTTAAATTCATAATTGTTATCTCGTCTCTAAGCTGAAGCTTCTACCTGTGAACAAAAGATAAAAAGAACAAAACGCTTTGAACTCCTTTCACCTCCGTCTGCTGCTCCGTCAACTCTTTCAACTCCCTGCTGGCATCTGGACCAGTTGCACCGGTTACCCAGGGTAACCAAGTGATTGTTGCCACGGTAACCCCTCTTTTTTTTTTTCCGGTTCGCAGCGCTCCGTCTCTGCGTTTGAAGTTTTTTCAAATCTGTATCTGCTGCTGAGTCTCCGCTGTCAGAGTAAAGTTTGTATACCGGGTAACTGCTGCTGCAAACAGTGGAGAACCGGAGGAACCCGGGGAGGAGTTCATACAGAACCCACGGAGCCGTAACCCTCGAGACAACACGAGTATGCTGACTCCATCAACGGCCGTCTATATTTAGCATGTTGGTGGGCGTGCATGCTCGGATTAGGAAGTGTGTGTGTGTGTGTGTGTGTGTGTGTGTGTTTCTATGGCACGATGACACCAACATGTAACAACAAAGAGTCCCAGTTGCTAGGCAACCCCATCTAAAAACACTCGCTAACCAAAAATATAGTGTGTATGCAGCAGCAGCAGCAGGTTCTCAGCTGGAGGAGTTGGAGTGTTTCAGTCTGATGCCGGAGAGCAGCGCCGTCTCTGAATGCTTCCCTTTTGTGTTTTTGCAGGCTCATGACCAAACATTTTTCTGGCTGTCTTTCACATCGAGTGAGCGCTCAATAAACTGGTTCTCATCATCATCTTCATCGACTGTAATATCATAAGCAGCTAAGAAATCAGGCGTTTTCCAGTATTCTTTGCTGGGTGGGGCGGTGCTGTGTGATGTATCCTGGAGTCTGTAGTCTGCAGCAGAGATGAGCAGCAGGCGACAGAGGTCTGATATGCTCAGTTCTTTTAAATGCCACACCCAAAAGACTTTCTGTTCATTTATAATGCCGGCATCTTTCTGGATATAAAGGTACCTCCTTTTCTTAAAAATGTCACAGAGTCAGTCATCAAGCACCAACAATTTGCTGATTTGTGTACCCTTCAAAGAAACTATTGAACTCTTGAGGCAGGATGCCAAAAAATCTGCATAGATTTGAGGCGGAATCATCCGGGTTTTGAATAGTGAA
Organism: Anoplopoma fimbria; assembly: GCF_027596085.1. NCBI lineage: Eukaryota > Metazoa > Chordata > Actinopteri > Perciformes > Anoplopomatidae > Anoplopoma > Anoplopoma fimbria. The sequence goes on along the minus strand of NC_072451.1, from coordinate 3,762,515 downwards.
GCCGATGTTTTATGTCTTAAAGCTGCATTCTCTCTCCTGTCCATCAGGGGGCGACTCCTCTGGTTGTATAGAAGTCTATGAGAAAATGACTCTACTTCTCTCTTGATTTATTCCCTCAGTAAACATTGTAAACATGTTTATGGTCTCAATCTCTAGTTTTGTTACCTAAACCCTAACCAAGTACCTTTTATTACCTAAACCAAACCAAGTACTTCTGTATCTTTAACCCAGCCAAGTACTTTTGAACTTACTTCAGTCCTGTTACTGAGAAATATTTCAAACAAAGTGCACATTCCTCCTCTATAAATACTGGTTCATACATCCGACTCCTGGTGTGACATTGAACTTTCCGGAGATGAAACTGTCGCTCGCTGACCTCCAGAGGCCGGTGGCAGCAGTTCAAGTCACTCTTTGCCCCCGGAAGCCTTCCAGTTCCTCTCTCTGCACTGCGCTTTGAGCCAAGTATGAGTAATTAGTCGGTGGAGGATGACCTTGTTTAATTACATCACCGAGAGCGGAGCAGCACACAAAGTGTCCGTCCGAAGCTTCGTAGTGCTGATCTGGTCTCAGAAGAAGCACTTTTAGTTTGAAAATGTCTCCGGGCTGAATTTTGATGGGCGTCTGACGACAGCAGGGAGGTCAGATATCATCATCTGAATACTGATGAGTCAGGCTTTTTCTTTTAAAAGTGTGGGTTTAAAGAGAGAAGTTTTATATAGTGAATCAGTGGAAGCTTTTCTTAGTCCTGTCTGCAGATAAAGTTATTGTATTTTTAGAGGGTTTGAGACAAATTTAGGACGAATTAAATGGATGTTTGACAACAGCAGCTCAGTGGGAAAATGCAATAAACCGGTCTGATGGAGGACTGTGAGACAAAGATTCCAGGTAATCAGATTTGGACTCTGGAGGTTTTTGGGAGGACAGGAGCTGTTGGCGAGGAGGTGTGGAGGCAGAGCCAATAGGACGAGAGCTTTTAAAAAGACGCCAAGAGTTGTAGAATAAAGGCCAGAAGGGATGAAAGAGAAGACGGAGGTTGGATGTTATTCAAGATGGTGGAAAAAGAATGAAATGATGAGAGAGATTTGAGAAAAGTCCAAAAACTGAAAACAGATTTGTGTGTTAAAACTTGATTTCTTCTTCTTCTCTCCTATCCATCATATCGAGACCCTTAAGATTTTTTGAGGGCCTCAACCCCTATGTTGGGCTAAACTATCTGTATATAAAGTAGCTCCACCTGCACCTCCACCTACAACATCAATGCCTCAGTAATAACTATCTAATGACGTCACATATAGAACCAATGACAGAAGACATTTTACTGCACAACATGTACTTTTACTGCATGGAGCTGATAAAACTACCGTACTTTTACTGCTGATACTTTAACTACATGAAGTTGAGAATACTTCTGGACATTTTAAATTGGATTTTGAATGCAGGACTTTTACTTGTGATGGAATATTTTTACATTCTGGTGCTTTGGCTGTATTTCTGTAATTTTTACCTCTGTATGGTTATACATTTACAGTTTAAGCCGCAAATTTGTATTCATTCTTTACTGCAAAAAAACAAGCAAATGGCAAGATGTGTTCACACAGTTTCCACAAAGTATTATTAGAGAGTTATTTCAGGTCAGCTGTGCAGTAACTGACAGCTGTGCTGATCCTGGATCTGTCCTGAACGCTTCAACACTTTCTGCCTCTTGAGCAGGCTCAAACAAACGGCCCAGAATTCCTTGCAGCTGCTATTTGTGTCTGACTCGCACCAGTCGACGGTTTTCTGGAGAGTCTCCTGAGGTCCAAAACTTCATCGGCGTCTCAAACCCACGCAGGTTTCCACCTATGTGATGCACTCTGCTTCTATAATGACAAAACATTCAGTCTGATCTGTGACAGACGGACATGACTCACTGTCTGTTTCTCTGGTTTCAGAAATACCTACTGACAAATATAAGTTCTGGTGGACATTATAGAACGCATATTCAGTCTTTGAATCAACATTGAGACCTCTGAATCTGAGTGAAACTAGAACAAGACCAGCTTTTAATCATGTTTCCCCTAAAGTAAAGAGTTTTCAGGGGTCACTGTGACCTCACAAAACACGCTTTTGGGCCATAACTCAGAAGCTAAGTATGACACTCTCCCATTAATGTCTAACAAGATAAATTGATAAATTGATGAAATGTTGGTCAGACATGAATGTAAACTTCAACTTGACTAGTTGGCCGAAGCAAACAAACGCAAGGTGAGAATTGTAGCTTCATGCAACATCCTGGTCTTCGCTTCACGTGTTAGCATGCTAATATTTGCCACTTAACACTGAACAAGTGCAGCTGAGGATGATGGGAATTTCATTATTTTGCTGGTATTTAGCAGGCGGCAAACTCTGGTTCTAGAAAATAAAGCCAATGCGGAAGTCTGTTAAAACTTGCATTCTCTCTGCTGTCCATCAGGGGGCGACTCCTCTGGTTGTATAGAAGTCTATGAGAAAATGACTCTACTTCTCTCTTGATTTATTCCCTCAGTAAACATTGTAAACATGAGTTTATGGTCTCAATCTCTAGTTTCAAGTCTTCTTCAATACAGCATGATGTTCATTTAGTAAATGATGCTCCATTTAGAGTCAAACAGACCATAAAGCAGGGGATGCTTTAGGGCGGGGCTACACACTGATTGACAGGTCGACACCAGAGACGTATACGGCGTCTCTGAGTCACTCCTCCTCAGTCCTAATATGAACAATTCCTGTTCACTGGTTGCAAAAAAAACAAGACAATTTATTTATTGAATTACCAGAAAAACATAACAAACATATACATATTGTAGATATTGTTATCAAGATATGAAATGACTTTTGACCATATGATACAGTATATTATAAACGTTGCCCTGTGTTGTTCGTTCCTTCTACATGTAACACACTGTATGTACTGTATTAGTGTGGCATTGCAGTAAATAAGGAATATGTTTTCATACATTAATCACCCGGGCAGGAAACCGGTTCAGTTTGTGTTTGAGTTTGACTTCAGATGGAAACTTCATTATGAGGACTTGTGCTGCCGGTTGCGTCCAGCTGATCTCCATTTAGCTGCAGACTGTCTGTCTTTTTCCTCATTATGTCTCACTCACTGTGGTGTTTCCAACAGTCTGCATCTCCCTCAAGGCCACACACACACACACGCACACACTTTCTCGTCTAACACCACTCTCGTTGCTCCGTCGGTTGGATGGCGTATTGTGTCTGAGGAGACGTTTGAAGCGTTTCGCCTCGACGGGAGAAAAAGAACAAGTGTTAAGCTGCTAACGGCGTCACGCTGACTCTTCCCCAAGGGCTTCTCACTACACAATAAAAAAAACTCTCCCAGATAATGAATAATGTCATCTGATGCAGGGCCCGGAATATTTATTCTTTAAATAGCCGATAAAACAAACCGTCACTTTTATTCGTACAACTTGAAAAGAAAGAAGAAATCTGTCAGAAAAATGATGAAAAAAAGATTCTAACATGTTTTTGATCAGATGATTTTAACACGGTGTGATATAACAACAAACACATGCATCTAAACTTGAGACTGTGATGTGAATTTAATAGTTTTCCCCAGCAGCTCAGAGATCCAGGTCTTCAGATACTGTAGCTAGTATTACAGTATGTACTTTGATGCTGTTGTTTTGGGGTAAAAATGTCTCTCCTCGGTTCTTAAGAAGTTTAAAGGCATGAAGGAAAAACTCATTAGGCTATCTGGATACCAAACATCCTCCGATCACAGCTTCTCCAATGTGATGATTAATTACCAGCGACGAAGGTATTGTCTTTATCGTCTGAGTCATCAGGGCTAAATGTGTTCTTGGTCTGTCTGTGGACAGATTTGATCACCGTGATATCATCGCAGCCGTGCAGGAATCAGTCAGGAAACCCTACGTGTGTAATTTAACAGGCTGATCTCTACAAACAGTGATGCGCTGTAATTTATAGATATCCGACGAAATATGTTTAATTCAGGAAATCATGAATCATAAATACCACAAAAATCCAAACACAGCAGGAGGAGTATTTGCTCCAGAAGACCGCTGTATTATAATATTGTACATAATATTGCTCAAAGATCAGATGCTGAGTTGACAAAAAGAGGATAATGGAAAGCCTCACCAGACCATCATACTTGTTTTAATCTGACTTGCATCTTTTAATTATTTTAATACATTAATATTCATACAAATTACACACATTTAAATATAATGATCTTACTGATAAAGATCACAATGTGGGTGAGCTGTAGTATAAAAGTCATGTATAGAAACAAATGCATTGTTCAAGCACTTTCCACATTGGCTCTGTCTGAGGTCACAGCTGTGTGATAGCCGTGTTCACAAGGCTGCAGCTGGTGAAATAATCACTCCTCAGTCTTATTATTATTGTTATTATTATTATTATTATTATTATTATTAATCCTGGTTTTTGGAACATCTTCATCAGACCTCCCTGTAATTCATTTAACGAGCAGCAGCTGTGTTTATCCTGCTCTCACTCTCTGGAAAGAGTTCAGTCAGCGAGGAAAATAGAACTTTTCCAGTGCATTCTGGGACTTTTGTGAGATTGTTTTGAGTTGTGGGACTGCAAGTTGCTATAAAAATGTGACTCGCTCTGAGGTTTGGTTAATGATGTACTTATTTATGTTTCCTGACATTTGCTGCATCTGTTGAGACCCTCAGTGTCTCAAAATCCATGCAGGATGTAAATAAGAGTAATGTTCTTTTAGAGCGCTATAAACAAACATAAATTAACAAAGTGACACCATTAAAAGTGTGCTGAACTAGCTATCATTAGCTCCTGTTTGCAGAGTAAACATGCATGCACTGACAACTATCACTGGATCACTTTGATACTGAAGAAAAGTTAAAAACTGGAAGATTCTCAGGCAGGTTCTGCAGTTATATAAAGAGCGTCTTTTTTTGGTGTGAAGTCCAAACAGTTTTCTGGGTGTTGACTTCCGTTGGATAATATCCTCAGGAATAACAAGTCACACTGAAGATAAAACCAATATAAATATCATATCTGTGTGTTCAGACTCCGGGGTTATGACTCTGAGAAGGAGACGCTTCATTGGCTCCAGCTCCAGCTCAAACTGCCGACCTTGTTCCTAAGTGGCCAAACTTCCTGTTGTCTTTTAAAACACCTGCATGCACCCGTCCCTTTCACCTCACCCAGTGCCTCTACCTCCCATCTCTCCTTCGCCTCACTGTTATATTAAGTGGTAAACTTCCGAGCACCTGAACGCACCATTGGTTTCGTCCCTGTGAGATCAGGGGTTACATTACATTACATTACATTACATTACAGTCATTTAGCAGACGCTTTTATCCAAAGCGACTTACAGGAAGTGTATTCAACATAGGTATTCAAGAGAACTACTAGTCACCAGAAGTCATAAGTGCATCTCCTTTCTTAAACAAGCATCTCAAAGCATAAACCAGAGCAAAAGTATAGTGCAGAGGCAAGTTACTACGAAAACAATAATTGCAACAGACTAATACGAATATAGTAAGTGCTACAAACTACTACGAATAGGATAAGTGCAGTAAACAAATACAAATTCAATAAGTGCAGCGAACAGATACGAATACAGTAAGTGCAACAACTAATACGAGTGCAATGGTTAGAATGAATCCTCCACAGAGGGTCTAATTTGGGGAGGAGGTCCTCGGTGTCCTGAAGGACTCACCTTTGTTGGATGTGTCCTTTGAAAGAGGAGACACCTGAAACAGAAAAACGAGCTTTCACTCTTGGTTCTAAATGCTCTTTGCATAAAGATCAAGTTCGGTTTGGTCCCTCTTGACTCAAAAGAGTTGAGAGAATTTGCTGCTGGGGAAATTAGTTGCATGTGTTTGTCATTGTTGAAAAAAATGTGGTTAAAAGTTTGTTCACCTTTCCTCTTTGTTGTTTGTTGGGGGTTTTTTCTGCCAGATTTCCGACTTTAATCCAACTATAAAATTAAACATTAGACAGAATTGTAATAGGCGCATGTTGTAACTAGATTTTTCAAGGCTTTTTAAGTTGGCTCGATAGCAAAGATGCTACAGAAGTGATGTTTCCAGATAACTCATCTTGACTGCCACGACTAACATTAAATGTTTCTCCATTTTCAAACAACCCTGGTAATCCTGCAGGAGAAAAGTGTGATACGACAACATTTAAAGCTAATGGGAGATTTTCAGGAAGCCAATAAATAAAAGGAGGAAGAAAATGGGACTAAAAAAGGTCAACTGAAACCTTACAGGCCTTTTTGCTTTGGGGGGCGTAACATCTTCATTCCGACAAAAAAACTGCGTTGCTTTTTCGCTGCGTAATATTCACGTTCTGTTTGAAAGTATTCATGACTAGTCAACAGTTTAAAATAATATATGGAGGTTCAAATTAACCACAGGCTGTGTAAAGACCTTTAGTCGTTGCACATTTTGTGAAGCTGAACAAGAAGTTGTTGATTTTCAGAGATACTACCTTGAAATACATTTACAGTGTTTTTGTCTAGGGCTTTTATTGTGAAAGGTAAACTGAAGGAGATAATCTGATCTGGGAATCCTTTATAATAGGAGTAACACAGTTTACCACATTGGTTTGCATCCTCCTTATACGTCTTTTCAGCACAACGTGATTGGTTGATGCAAAATCTCCCCAAAAACCCACTGAAGTGTGAATTTATTGCATAAAGTCCTTTCAGCTCTTTAAGGATTCTTTGCAAGTCCAAGTTTTAGATGAACAGATCAGATGCACCGCTGTGAGGACGGATGTTCTCCAAACCCGGAGCGTGTTCATGCATCTCTTTTTAAAGTTTCAGCGTCTCTCCGGAGGCCTGCTGTCTCTTAAAAACTGATTTAACTGATTACATTTGATCAAAGTCGTCTCCTCTCACAGATGTTTCTCTCTGCATGAAGCCAGCCGACCCACCTGTCCCCCACTCCCACTTCCTGCTCTTTTACATTAGCTGCTTCTTTCTGCTGTTTAATTTCTACTTTTATGTATTTTTCATCCTGTGCATGTGTCTCGCCGTGAAGCAAAATTTTCCCAATAAATCCGGAGCGAGAGCACAGGAATGACTGCGGGGGAGTTTTTATATCAGCCTCCTCCGAAAACGCTGCTTCTTGGTTTCTGCTCGAAACCAAAAACCCCAAAACACAAACCGGCTCTATTATCTCAAACGTCCTGAGAAGCCTCTCGTCTCCAGACCAAAAGCTTCAGTCTGGTCACATTACATTAAAAAAACTCATGTGATGCTCACTAATTAGTTTCACTTTCACCCTTATGGAGTCTACATGTGTTTACCTTCTTCACTGAGGCAGAAAAAAGTCAATCTTTGCTCAGGTTTGGTGAGTTGATGAGTCTGAGAAGAAAGAAGGTGATGGAAATACGAGAGAAAGATCAGAAAATACGAACCAAATAAACTCACCTTATCCAACTGTAGCTGTTCTTTGGGTTATATAGTGGAACCTATAGGCTCAATTTAACAGCACAGACACCCATCATAATTATACTGTGATAACATCCCATTATTTTATACATATATTACTGTAAAACAACCATTTCTCTTTCCTTAATGTGCTGTTTAAAACAAAAAAAGCGTTGTAATCTAAAACACAAAGATTAAATAAAGACATCAATTCATGATTTTAATTATGTTTAATGGACCTTGGTTTTTCTTTTATCTCCCAGAGAGACTCGGGATAAATGAGCCAGCAGCTCTTCATCGCCTCGCTTCAGGACATTTTGTCAACGGGCTGTTGGCCCGGAATCGAACCCTTTATCCTCCGGCTTAAAGAGCGACTTCTAGAAAACCTGCCGTCCTGTTCCATCTCACTCACCTCCAGAGGATTAACACTCATTTACTCTGAGGATTATTACGCACGTACGTTTCTGAAAGAGCCACGCAGATTCTTATCCTGTAGGTTTCGTGAAGTCGTTGAACTTTGTTCTTTGCTGTTTATGGGAAGATGCTTTAAGAGCTTCAATACGAAGAGAAGAGTAGAGCAAGTCTCCCCATCATAATCTCATCATGGTCTTATAAGTAGCCTACATGTAGTTTGAATGTCTCCTCTTCCCAACCTTCTAGTATTACCGTCTCCTACCTCCTTGAACCAGTTCCTGATCTGAGTTACAGCAATGATTATTTCTACCTGGTATGTAGACATAGTTTTTATTGGTACTGACCAATTATTCTCTTTGATTATTGAAAGAAGTATGAGAAAACATCAGCTGGTTTCTAACATCTCAAATATCTTCCTATCTTTCTTCCTTCTTGGCTTCAATAACAGAGCTAACAGCTAACAAGCAGAGGTTGCATTGACCTACATTCTGATGCGTTCAAGCTTTACTCAGCAAAAATGAGTATTTGGTGAAGGTAACTCAAACTTCAAATCCGGTTGCAACATCCGGTTTTGAAAAGTGAAGTCAATGCTTCATGTGTTAAAGCTGCATTCTCTCTCCTGTCCATCAGGGGGCGACTCCTCTGGTTGTATAGAAGTCTATGAGAAAATGACTCTACTTCTCTCTTGATTTATTCCCTCAGTAAACATTGTAAACATGAGTTTATGGTCTCAATCTCTAGTTTCAAGTCTTCTTCAATACAGCATGATGTTCATTTAGTAAATGATGCTCCATTTAGAGTCAAACAGACCATAAAGCAGGGTATGCTTTAGGGCGGGGCTACACACTGATTGACAGGTCGACACCAGAGACGTATACGGCGTCTCTACGTCACTCCTCAGTCCTAATATGGTCACTTCCTGTTCACTGGTGGCAAAAAGAACAGGATAGCGCCGGCTAAAATCCCAAACCTGAGTCCACAAACCGATATGTGACATCACAACAACTACGTCCACTTCTTGGATACAGTCTGTGGTTCGAAGGTAAACTTTTAAACTCGAGTTTTTGTCGTGTCTTTGCATTGACTTTGCTTTGATGGATCTAACTTCAGCTCTAACGACCAGGTACAAACTACCCTCTGACTCCGTGACCCGAGACAGACATGATGTTAAAACAGACTGCATCGGGCCGAAGCTAATCAATCCGTCACACAGCCCAGACCACATAGATCCTGAATGATAAATCTGTCGGCCGAGGCCCAATCTGGCGCGCGGTGACAGGAAGTCGATAGAACAACGGGCCTCGTCCTGAGCTCCGATACTGGACCTCAATCAGTTTCACATGTCGCTGACAACCCTGCTGCAGTTCATCTAAAGCTCTGAAACAAGAGAGTCTGAGGAGCCAAATGAGGAGAAAACAGACGGTTTGTTCTGAGGATGCAACAAGTGAACTCCCCCCATGAAATGCTCCCTGCAGCTGAGAACGTATGGAATAAATAAAGACAGTGACTCAGTGTCTGACGGGTTTAAAAAGCCTCTCGCTGTCACGACGCGTCCCAGAATCCCTCTGCAATGAGTCCGCAGTCTGAAGCACAGCGCCGCTGAGAGCTTTACGATCCTCCGGGTTCGTTACGACTTCAACGACCTTGAGAGTTTGTTTCTTTTGTTTTTTTGTCTCTATGAATCAAGTGAAGCGTCAGGGTTTTACAGTCGTCCTGATAAATCATGCTGCTGAGTTACAGGAAGACAGAGGAAGAGTTGGTCTGAGGTTCTCTCTCGGGTTGGCAGGTCTTCTTGGTAAAAAATAGTTTACTTTCAGAAAAAAGAAACATGCAACTGTTGATTTCTAAAATATGTTCCTGGAGAGAATGATGTGATTTGGCACGATGGAAAGGAGATACAGTACCAGTCAAAAGTTTGGACACACCTTCTCATTCAATGGTTTTTCTTTATTTTTTTTAATTTTCTTTCCTACATTGTAGATTAATATTGAAGACATCCAAACTATGAAGGAACACATATGGAATTATGCGATAAACAAACAAATGATTAACAAACCAGAATATGTTTTATATTTTAGATTCTTCAAAGTAGTTGAATGAGAAGGTGTGTCCAAACTTTTGACTGGTACTGTATATATATATATATATATATATATATATATATATAAACTTTTGACTGGTACTGTATATTAGTACTGTTCATCTTGTTTTTTTCAAATACATTAGTTCAATTTATTGCTTAAGTCTTTTCGCCAGAGCAGAGCAGATCACTAATCATGAAGAAATTTGAAAATTGTCTTTGGATAAAAAAAAGTTCCCAATAAAAACTAGATGAATGAAAAATTACTTTAAATTAAGCACTTATTTCAAAGTAATATTTCCACAAAAATCAACAACTGCTTAATTCCATACAACTGATTCAATTAGTACATTTTGACATACATTTGTTTCCCTAAAATCAAAAAGAAACATAGTATATTTCCAAGAAACAACAAAGTGTTACTTACACATTTTCGTTTTATGTAAGAAATTAATAATTCTTCAGGTTTGTATGATTGAGTGTTTATTTTTTTACATAAAAGATAATAATTCTGACCCGACATTTGTTCAGTTTTTTTTTACATTTTGTTGTTACGGACACGTTTTCAGTCTCTATGGAGCTTTGATTTCTCAGCCCTCCCTGATTAACATTCTGCTGCAGATGTTCTCCTGAAGTTGAATCATGTAGCCGTTCTCCCGTCGCTGTGTGTAAACCACTTCTCTTCTTAGTCGTTGATGCGAGGAGCTCATCATTTTTCTGCGTAACTCACTGTACACTGAGTGGAAGGACGCTTTCATCTCTCTGCAGATTCACTCATCAGTTTAATGGCCAAAAAGATTCGTCTTTCTCTCATCCTGCTGTGTTTCAGTCACCATGGCAACTGAAATGCCAAACGCAGCAGTGGAAAGAGAAATGGCATCATTTGATGTTTCGTACTGTTTCAGCGCTATGACTCTGCAGAATAACAGCACTGTGGTGTTAAAGCACAATGACACACCGGAGACAGGAGGATTTATTCATAATGATCCATAAAGGAAACATTATGAAGTCATTCTCAGCTCTGTGGAAATGACGGATCTGCTTTTTTTAGATACAGACCTTTTTTCCACTTCAGTCGTTCATTCTTACGTTTCTTGGTTGTTTAAACGCCGTTTTTAGCTATACCTATGAAAAAATGAATGAGGTGTTATTCGTAGATATCCCCCGGAAGCAGATTGTATGTGATCTGTTTGATAATTAACCAGGAAGTATAAAGGCTAGAATCAGTCAGGAGGTGGATGGGTTCCTCCAGGAGTCAGCTGTCTGTGCCTCGTGTGAAACAAGAAGCAAACATTCATTTATTTTTCAGGTAACTTATGTACTTTAAGTAACTCCACTTCAGTAGTTATTTTAACACAAAACCACAATCTTTTTCTAAACCTAACTAAGTTGTTTCCTGTGAAGATGGAAGTTTATTTTGAAAGGACTGTATGCATGTAACAAGCGGCATATTGCTGGACTTTTGTTAGAAAACGCACGAAGAAAGGAGCAAAAACTTTGTGTAAGATATCGGTATGGCACCATTAAACCAGGCAGCAACCTCCGGCTCTGCCGAATGAAGCCGATGTGGAAGTTTCTTAAAACCTGCATTCTCTCTAGTGTCCATCAGGGGGCGACTCCTCTGCTTGTATAGAAGTCTATGAGAAAATGACTCTACTTCTCTCTTGATTTATTCCCTCAGTAAACATTGTAAACATGAGTTTATGGTCTCAATCTCTAGTTTCAAGTCTTCTTCAATACAGCATGATGTTCATTTAGTAAATGATGCTCCATTTAGAGTCAAACAGACCATAAAGCAGGGGATGCTTTAGGGCGGGGCTACACACTGATTGACAGGTCGACACCAGAGACGTATACGCCGTCTCTACGTCACTCCTCCTCAGTCCATATATGGTCACTTCTGTTCCTCGTTTGCAAAAAAACAACAACATGGCGACATGGAGGATACGTTTTGTGGTTGCTGTCACCAGGATGAGTGAGCAGAGAGGACGGCGGCGTCTGCTGAGTCGTTGACGCTTTTGAACCCAGGACAAATTCTGCTGAAGATGAGCTGTGATGTAAACAGCAGATTAAGCTTTTCAGAGCCTCAGCTTGATTCTTCAGATAAAGCAGATGTGTGAGTGTGAGTTTTTTTCTTTAATCCCAGAATAAGACTTATTATTTTTAGTTATCGCTCAGGGGCTCGTTGACTTTTTATCTATTGAGGTCAAACATTTTGGAGGAGCTCTTGATGTGAAACTCCCAGAGGATTTAAGTTTAATTCAGCTTTAGTGAGATGATGTAATGATGACGCCAGCACATGTCTGCTCTTACAGAGAATCACAACGGAAGGAGATATACTAATACATCTTTAATACGTAATTAATTAACCCTTTACACTCTCCCACACCCTTCATTTACAGGCTTACGGCAGAGTCACTACATTTTAACATTAGACTTATTTTCTTAATTAATAATTAATTATATTCTCGTTTGGCCTATTAACAGTCAGAAAATTATGACAATTTGATTGAATTTAAAGGAGTTGTCTTCAAATGTCTTGTTTTTTGTCAAGCACTTCACATTTAAGAAACTGACACCAATTGTATGTTTTCGATTTTTGCCATTTTTGTTTGAAACATGACAAAAAAAATCAGTTATTGCAGTTTGAAACATTCTTTATGCAAACTCCATCTGCTGAGGAAGATCACGTGATACGATTGAAAGCTCTGGAACAGATATTTAATGGACCTTTGGTGAGTTTCACCCTCTGAATCTTTTCTTTATGGTCTGTTTGACTCTAAATGGAGCATCATTTACTAAATGAACATCATGCTGTATTGAAGAAGACTTGAAACTAGAGATTGAGACCATAAACTCATGTTTACAATGTTTACTGAGGGAATAAATCAAGAGAGAAGTAGAGTCATTTTCTCATAGACTTCTATACAACCAGAGGAGTCGCCCCCTGATGGACACTAGAGAGAATGCAATGAGTTCTAGCCAATCAGAGTCAGAGTAGGGCGTCACAACTCATCTTCATAAAACATTGTAAGAGCTCTAACAAGCATCAACATTAATTACATTTCATATAACGACACATTGGCATTAATTAAACATTTTATATCCTTCTCAAAAGCACATGAAAGCTTTGCAGCTAGCATTAGCATAATACTACAGCATATCCATTTAGCCCTTTCCCTTAGGCCAACATTAGCATCCTGTTACAACAACAATACATTCAGCCTCCTTTTTACTGGTTAATTAAGATCAAAAGTTACTAAAAATGGTCATAAAGCACAATGAAACACATAATTGCCTTGTTCCCGTTCCAGCTAGCTGCTTATTCATCCATAAATTAGTTTTATATAACAGCGGAGTATCTTACAAACACCTTTTCCTTCTGTACACAGCCTTAATTATCGGACTGTCTCACATGAGAACATTAAAAATACGCGCAAACAAAATAAAAGCTTGCAGGAAGTGGTGATCTTGGGGAACTAGCAAAAAAAGACAGATGTTAGTCCTCGTTTTTTTTATTTAGCCTGTATGTAGCTTCAGCAGTGTCTGTTTAAACTGTTAACATGGAAACAGGCATCAATCACCTGGATTACTGTTAATGCTGGAAAATAGGTTTTAATTTGAATATTGTTAGATCTGACGTTATAAAAAGCTGCAAGGAATATATATGAATGTGTAGGAGGTCTGAAATACATGTGAATATATGAAGAACAGCCTCCATGTTTACAGTTTTTTCTCTGTCTCATGCTGATTGGTCTAAATGCTAACAGAACGCGCTGAGGGGAAGCTGTGCGATGGATTAACCAGGCTGCTCCCCCACCGCATTAATACAGGATCAACACGACTTGTACAACACAATATAATCCCATACTAATTAAAGGTTGTGAAATTAAAGTAGTAATCTCTGGTGTGCAGACTTTCACGGAGGAGTTAATTGATTATGAGAGAGGTTGCATGTGTGGTCAGAGTGTTGTAGATGTGTGTTTATCAGAACAAAAGAAAACTAGAACGAAACGGAACTAAAGAGCAGAAACCAATTAAAACTGAGCTGCTGTGATTGGTCATTAAAAAATGATTACATCGCTAATTACATATTTTGGTCAATTAAATGAATAACACATTTATTGAAGAAAAAAATGGAGAAGAAGCGCCCCAAATGCAAAGCAATAATGAGACTTCACAGACCAAAAAAACATAAAATAGAATAGAGATGCAGGCAGATGTTTAGGTATCAAACCAACAAGGATACACACTGCGACGATGTACAGTATCCTTCATACGTCGATTAATCCATCCCTGAACATTTCCAGTCATACTTTTGATGCTGAAACAGTTTTAATAATACAGATCTTACATTTCAATTATTTATTTTTAAGCGTATGCATGTGTGCAGACAATATCCTCTCCAAGAAAAGGAGAAAAAAAACATGATAAAACAATCCCTTAAAACAGTTCAAAATGGTTCATACATGTCAGTTTTTAAAGGCAAAGTCTTGAACTAGAGAAGAAAAGACCCTCAGCGGATATCAAAGCATCCTAAATGTGAAATGTTTAAATGCAGCAGCATGCAGCAGATTCAGAGGATGAATGGCATTAAGCAGAAGGTCAGACTCTTTGTTTGAGTCTGCATACAGAGCTTTTATATTAATATATGAGGCATTGCATTTCCATATACTGGAGTCCATGTGTTCATCGTCGTGCAGTCAAGGTTAAAGGACCAAACCAGTGCTTCTGCAAGTTTTAGCTCATTTATCACAAATCACAGCTAACTAAAGCATGCTGCTGTGTTTTAGAAATGTTGATGTATTTTGTCCCAAGTTTCAGGCGTCCACTGGTTTCCATTTCTTCTAAACAACATGGAAATTATTGATCAGATCTTTTGAACTTCCTTGACTCGAGCAATTGAGCAATCACTTTTGTAGTTTATAGAGCTATGGTGCTGCAGTGCACAGTTTATTTAACTAACTAACTAACTAACTAACTAACTAACTAACTAACTAACTAACTAACTAACTAACTAACCCATTATAACAAGAAAATTGTTGAGGGAGTGTTCATAGAGCCAGAGTTACATATATAACTGTTGTTTGGCGTTGTAATTGAGACTTAGAGCCCTGTTTTCTCCCAAAATTCAATACAAAGCCAAAATTGTAAATAAAACTAACGTGGTGGAAATGTCGTTCAAACTGGCAAATATGCTACTATTTTACCAAATATCAAAAGAGGAAAAGCAAACGCTTTTTTAACCAATGAACTGAAACATAAACGCTTCCTGTGATTGGTTCGAATGGTGTTCACATCAGAAATGAACCACGACAGACTTAACTTGACAGCGATCCAAGTCCATCCTTTTGAGGCGGACTAGAGAGCCTTTGTTGGTCCGCACCAGAGTTCGAGTCCGAAGTTCATACAAACCCAACCGCACCAAAGGGCTAGAAGCCTCAGGGTTCGGTTTCAACTGGACTAAGCAAGACGAAGAGCAGTTTCCCACTTCAAATGACCTGGTTTTAGATGTTGGTACGGGTTATAAGCATAGGTGAATACGAAGCTATATACAGCTGCTTTTTTTTTAAATTCATTAATTGGGTGTGTTCAGACTAAAAGGTTGTAAAGTTTCCTCCTCCTGTTTGCCTGCATGGCTGATGGAGCTATCTGCTGAAAATCAAAAGAGATCTTAGCTTTGACCTGGGATCACCTCAGTGTTAACCTTCTGTGTTTTAGACGTCACTTATCAGCGGACAGCTGCAGCGGATGGCGGCATTTTTTATTACCCAGACTTCCCCATAAGAAACCTCAGCTTTTTCCCTCCAGGTTGTCTGTCGAGATTCTGCCACGGTTTGTGGAGCTCCTGTGTTTTATGGCGCTACTATGGCTGATGTAAAAGCATCGTTCCCCCTGGAACCTAAAACATCCAGATAGTGTTCCTCTCTTCACCCCGAGGACACAACAGCTAAATCTATCTCCTCCCTCATCACCCTCCGAGTGATGAATTGGCTCAGCGGCTGTGCCAAAACAACCCAACTCTGCAGCGCTCAGCCTGGAGGAACACAGCAGGGTCACAGAGTATAACTCATCAGGATAAAACATAGTCAGTATTATACATAAAGATACGATTACTGAACTGAACTCTGCCAATGGTGTCTGAAGTCATCAAATTAAAGTGTCTTGATAGTAACAGGCATTAAACTTTCTTTATGAATACATACTATAAATCTAAGCTCATTAGTTATTTGGCGGGACTTATATAGTCACAATAAAACCACAGCATTAAATTACTAATAAATTACTAATAATATGGGCGCCTTTGTTGAACTGTGTTGACCCTGATGAGTCACAGGCTTTAATAATGGGCTTGACTGGGCTGGCCTTGAGGACTCAGAGTGACTGAGTGTGTAATAAATATACTGTAGCTGTATGCATTTACATGAGTGTGTGTTTGAAGGTACGATTACATGTGTATTTATAGCTAAAGGACGTTTAAATGCCGAACATTTGAAATTAAATATGTAGCTCGGCGTTGAGTGACCTTGTCTTTATTCCCTTTAGTGCTTTCTTTGGACCGAACCCTTAACAATATGGGTCTTCACGTTTGATTGGTGGGCGGGTTACTGAATGCTTTGTGTCCGTGTCCAAAAAATGGATACTGCATCCGATCCCTCACTGTAGCCAACATGGAACTATACACAATATGAGATAAGAACTCCTCCTTCATTCTCACATGCTCTGTAGCTCTCTCTCAGCCCAACAGCTAACTAGCTCGCTAGCCCTAGCACATCTACCGGCATCAAAACAGGAAGTCTGCCCTTTGCTTGATTTGATTGGCTGCCTGGGCCAAGTGTGACATTGACGAGCGGTGAGACTCGAAAAGTTGAGAAAATTTGAACTTTTATGCTCGTCTAAAAAACACGCAAGAGAGGAGCGCTAGCTAGGTACCATGCAAAACTTGCGGCTGACTCATTTCTAGGGCTGCACTTCTAGCGATGCGTCTCTAGCAACGTGTTTGTAGCGACGCAAGTTTATATCGAGTTTATAGCAACGTGAGTTTTTAGCGACGCCGTTCTAGCGTCTCCTTGCGACGCCTTTAATGCTAAGCGATTGCCAAAGCGCTCTGCTAGTAGCAGTCTGGATTGTGTTTAGCACTTCCACACTTTGAAATCAGATTTGAGAGTCCAGAGCCTCAGGACTGAGACGCATGTAGAAACTTGATTGGAATCATTTTCAACCACCTCCTCATATGTTTTTTTGCTATGCAGATTATCTAAAAATCAATCTGGATGTGCAAAAAATAAAAAAGATTTGGGCTTTCAGTCTGATCAAGACTTTAAAAATGCACACTACCTTTCTTCCCAAATAAAAATATGTCAAAATGTAGTTACTACCTCATTTTGACAACTTGCCCTTCACTTTTAGGAGATCTGACCCTGAGCCTGTATCGTAAAAACTTGTTAAACTAGTTTCTTCTTTTCTTTTGTCTGTGACTTTCAGACAGCAGCTTCATGGTGTTCAAAACGCTCACCCTCTCTCCTTGGTGTTTGTTGAATTCATGTTCCATCAAAGGTTCCAAAAAGACCTTAGGCAATAGTGAGCTCTACTCTGAAATAAAGTCAAGGCTTATTCATGAAGACAAAAATTGGCTTTTCAGATTACAAAAAACCCTTGGCAATGTTGCAAAATGAGAAAGTAGAAATGGAAACACTTTTCAAGTAAGTACTTGACCTCTGGTACATTTTGAATGATCTCCCTCTACTTGTAATGGAGTGTTTTTCTGTTCTGATGTTTCTGCTTTTACTTCAGAGAAGGATTTTAGGACTTATTCCAGTGTTGTTTAACCCTAAAACACCTAATTTAAACAACCTTTCTTTCATTTGAGTTTAAAAAGTAAGCAGTTAAGTACGTGAACCAGTTCCCCGTCATCCTGATTCAGTTCCCTCCTTCGTCCTCATTGGTCTGTCCTCTGCCTCATATTCTACTGTGAGTTCTCGTCATGGCGTGGATCCTCTTCAGAGCGTTTCTGTCTGGATCTCTGTGCTGCGCCACCACTGAAGCTCTCGGTGGACGACAAGACTTGTGCATTAAGAAGTGATGTTCGCTCAGACACGTCTGATCCGAAGCAACAGCTCAGGGAGCTTTGTAGTTAATGGACCACAGGTCTAATCTTTAAAGTAATGTTCTCCGGCCCTGCCCTACATTTAAGCATACAGTCATTAAAAGACTGCATTTCAAATGAAAAGTGATATAAAAGCTTTTTGATATATGAAATGTAAGACTGAACACTTACACTGTCGGGGTTTTGGGTTCAGTGCTTGTTCAGGGACGCTAAACTGAAAAGTTTGGGGGAAATTGTCCAAATGTAGTAAATGAATAATGAAGAAAACAACAGATTTTTTACTCTGCTTGCTTGGGAACACACAATTATTCCATGTTTTCTGCTGCAAGCACACATAAGACTGGTGTTTGAATTGTGTAAAGTTGGCAAAAAGGGAAATAATCAGCCTCCCGAGAATAATCATCATCCTAGTAACCTTACTGATGGCCTCAAGTCCACTATTGATAACAACCAATCAACCTTCAAATCAATGTTAGCAACAACTAGCAATCATCCAGTAACATCTTAGCAACGCTTTAGTAACAACCTAGCAACTCATTAGAAATAGGTAAGTGACTTCTTCATCACAAATGCTAAGCTAAGCTGCTTGTGCTTACATGTATATCATGAGCCGATGTCTTAGAATGTTACAACATTAATTTATATAGTTTGTACGCCCATTTTGCTTTATAAGAAAACCCCCAAAAACTGTTATATCATATGGTGAAGGATGAATTTATGAATTCAAGAGTCTTAGAAAAGAAGCTGTTTTGAAGTTTGGTGGTACGACAGCTGATACTTTTTATCTATTTCAAGATGGCAGCAGGCTGAACTAGTTGTGGGTCGGTTTTGTCTTTTAATATCCCTTTAGCTCTTTGCAGGCACCCCTTGTCACCAATATCACTGATGCTCAGTAGATGGTACCAATGATGTTTTAATCTGCTTAAGAAATACAGCCGTTTATGAGATTTCTTTAACCGGGATGTAGATGTGTGATGACCATGTCAGATCCTTTGTGACGTTAATTCACAGGAACTAAAACTGTCTAATTGCTCCACCTCATCTCCATCAATATGTCTCCACCTCCTACTTTTCATAAATCAACTATCAGCTCATGCTCTGTTTTACTGAGCATCACTCTCCAAGATTTTTGATTTCCTCTCTCAATGAAGTCTCATCGTTGTTGTTTTTGTTGTCATCTGCACAACTGGGTGCATAAACAACATATCCTTTGCATTAAGTCAAAGTATTATTTTGCTTTCCACCTGCAGGCTCACACGTCTGGGCTACAACCCTAAATATTAATTATAATACATCAGACTTGAATAGTTGACCGTTTTAAAGACTCCTACGGAAATGTGCCTGTTGTATCTTGAATTATTGCAGATTCAGGTTGTGTTGTACTTTCTATGGTTTTATAATGTGTTGTTCGTTCAAAGCACCTCACTGCTCTCGTCGCCATCGTCACACAGTAATCTGATTATTGCGACCTGATTTTCAGAGCCATCCGTGTACATGACATGTGAGCAGAAAGCATTGCAGCTCGTTGCTCCGGTGGCTTTAGGAGGAGGAGGAGGAGGGGGAGGTGATGACGGAGGAGGTGATGACGGAGGAGGTGATGACGGAGGAAGTGATGACGTGATGAATGTTAAGAATTATCTCTGAAGAATTTTTAGACAACTTCAAACACAGTGTAATTAGGAATAATCTCCTTTGCATATACCTGCAGCTTTTTCGCTCACAGCTCAGTCTCTCTGTTCTTTCTCTCTGCTGACTCATATCGACGTCTTTAACGTGATGTTTGCAGATGTGGCAGGATTTAAAACTGCATCTGATTAGCCTTGTTTTTAAACTGATGACAGAATGATTCACCGTCAGAACATAATCTGATCTTTGTATCTCGTGTGTTTAGCTGGGTCAAACAAGGATGACATTTAAACAAGTCTTTTTTTTTTTTTTTTTTACCTTGACATTAAAGCATCCGCTGGTCCTGAATCTTTGTGTTCACGTCTAAATTTGGTTACTGTCCCTCCTCCTTTCTTTTCTTCCTCATTGTTTGGAGAACAAACAGTACACCCTGCTTGTTCATATGTGTCAAGGAAAGCAACAGCAGATCAATTAAGTGGATGCACTTTGTTTTGATTTGCCATCTCAGTTTCATTTTCTCACTGAAATTTGAGCAGTGTTTTCTGGACTTTGCACTTCTTATAGGTGGGTGTTTTAGGCCTGCAGGAAGCTCTGCAGACATTGCTTAAAAATAATAAAACAACATCCTCTTCTACATGTTTTGGGAAAAACAAAACAAAATATTGAAATAAATAATTTACTAATGACGATATATGTTTCATCATTCTAAAAACAAGAGGGTAGCAACGGAAGTTAAGGTGGTTAATGACAGTCTTCCTGCAAAATACGATTAAATCTTGCATTAATGAATGATTTTTCAAATTTATTTTAATATTATATATTTCTTTAAACCGTGATAAGAGATGTAAATTCAGCGTCATGTCAATCTCAGTGTCAGTTCTTGATAAAACTAAACCTAACATTCTGGGTGAGGGCATAAATAATACAGACATTAATCCCACATTTCACATTAATGTATGTAAATTTAGAGTCCGATTTTTTTAGTTGCAGTTGGCGAATCTCAGACTTCATCAGAAATGTTTCGATGAAGGTATTTTTATGCGTATGTTGAAGTATTGCTTCAAAAAATCTAAAGCAAAATTTGATTAAACAGCCTCAATCAAGTCTAATTAACGTTTCTTTTTTGCAACATTTAAAAATAAAAATTCCTCTGACAATTAAATAAAAACACAGCTAATGTGTTCCCTCCGCTACGCCCCTAATTACTGATAATAGTCATGTACATATGGTGATTATAGTTAATAAAAAAAAAAGATATATAAGACATACATGGTTTCTCTGTTTAGCATTGGTGACCAACAAAGAGCAGAAGGACTCTGGAGCAGTGGACGCCGTACTGACCATCAGTGTGTGTCCCCCTGTGTCCATTTACAGAATCAGAAGCGCCGTCAGTAGCACTCTCAGGTTCTGCTCAATGCCTGTCAGTTGTTCCATAATGGCTTCCTGCTTCCACTCGGAGCCATTGATTCATTTTAGGAAGCTTACACGGGTGACTAAACACACCCTGAGGACACGCAGGATGAATAAATGCTCTTTTGAATGGAGGAGGGTGAAAATAGAGCTGCTACCCAACATGACATGTCTCACACAATGCATGCTGGTCTCATCCAGCGTTCCAAGCTCATTGTGTATATTCGTAATCATGAACCAGGAAGTATAAAGACTGCCAAAACCCTCACAGGGTTTGGGGGAGTAAAGATGGATGAGTCTGCCAAGAGAACGCTGTTTATCCTCCATGTGAAACCAAAAGTCAAGGATGATTTATTTGTCATGTAACTTGCGTACTTCCGTAGATATTTTATCCCAAACCACCATCTTTTTCTAAACCAAACAAAGTATTTCAAGATCTTTTCTTAAACCTACCAAAGTAATTCCCTTTGAAGATGGAATTTTATTTTGAAAAGGCTCTATACATGTAACAAGAAGAAAATGACATGTGATGCTAGACTTTGTGAAATACACTGCACAGTGGAAATAACCACTTTAGTATTGTACTATATTACTTTAGTATTTGATTAAGTGTATTTTATTACTAATATAGTACCTGCTTTGTGTGCTTAAGTAAATCTCTGAATACAATGCTTTTTTTTTATGATAATACTGGTGAAAATAGCAGGTTTTCTAAATGGATTCTGTTGCTCAGAAACACTACCGCATTTGTCCACAGGGACCGCCAGAATGAACACAAAAAGAAAGTTCCCTGTTGCAGCTTTTACGTCACTTTCATAATCAGATGTTCACAAAAAAACTCATAAATCACTAATAAAACATTTGTAATTTGAGGTGCACAAGAAATCAAAGCAAAATGATTGGAACAGTTTCCAAATCTTCTGAGACTGATTCCAGTTGACCATCTCTCCAAAAAATAAAAGTGAGTATATGTACAAAACAAAATGTGTCTCACTCAGATTTCACAATCTGGTTTCCTCCTGATTTTTAAATGTGCAATAATAATTCTGGAACTATCATAATAGTTCCTCTGATTATAATAGATAATCAGAGGTCCAGATGCTTCGTCACTTGTACTTCCAGTAAGGAAAGTAAAGTTTCGCTTTCTTCTGAATTACTCGCTCTGACGCCGACTCTCAGCACGGTTCTGAATTTAGAACGGTTTAAAAACGTAAACAGCATGTTCCCGTCTCCTCTGGGGAGGGAATTAGTGAAATGAGGAACAGGATGTTCTTCACAGGTCACACAGAAGAAGAAAGGTCTTCTCGGGTAAAAAAACAAGAAGAGATTAAATGGGGATGAAGATAATAGCCAGTTCGTATCTGATTTAAATATGAATTATAACGAAGTTCACTGTCCTCCTGTATGTTCTCCACTCTGCTCTTTTGTCTCATTACATTACATTACAGTCAGTCATTTAGCAGACGCTTTTATCCAAAGCGACTTACAGGAAGTGTATTCAACATAGGTATTCAAGAGAACTACTAGTCACCAGAAGTCATAAGTGCATCTCCTTTCTTAAACAAGCATCTAAAAGCATAAACCAGAGCAAAAGTATAGTGCAGAGGCAAATTACTACGAAAACAATAATTGCAACAGACTAATACGAATACAATAAATGCAACAAACTAATACGAATAGGATAAGTGCAGTAAACGAATACGAATTCAATAAGTGCAGCGAACTGATACGAATGCAGTAAGTGCTACGAGGAAGGCTCAGGGTAGTACTTCTTGAAGAGGTGAGCTTTCAGCCTGCGCCGAAAGATGGGCAGCGACTCTGCTGTCCTGACGTCAGTGGGGAGTTCATTCCTCCACTGAGGGGCCAGGACAGAAAAAAGCTGTGACCGGGTGGATCGGCCGCAGGGACCTCTGAGCGACAGGGCAACCAATCGCCCGAGGCAGCAGAGCGAAGTGGTCGGGCGGGGGTGTAGGGCTTGACCATGGCCTGGAGATAGGAAGGAGCTGTTCCTTTCACTGCCCTGTAGGCTAGCACCAGAGTCTGTAACTGGATGCTCTTACAGGGAGCCAGTGTAGAGAACGGAGAAGGGAAGTTGTGTGGGAGAACTTGGGGCGATTGAACACCAGACGTGCTGCAGCTTTCTGGACAAGCTCCAGAGGTCTGATGGCCGACGCCGGGGCTCCGGCAAGTAGTGAGTTGCAGTAGTCCAGGCGGGAGATGACCAGAGCCTGGATGAGCACCTGCGCCGTCTCCTCAGGGAGGAAGGGGAGAATCCTCCTGATGTTGTAGAGGAGGAATCTGCAGGAGCGTGTGACCGATGCAATGTTTGCTGAGAACGACAGTTGGTCGTCCAGGGTCACACCCAGATTCCTCACAGTCCGAGTTGGCGTCACCACGACATCATCAATGGTGATGGACAGGTCTCGGTGCGGGCAACCCTTCCCCGGGAGGAACAGTAGCTCGGTTTGGAACAGTAGCTCGGTTTTGACCATCTCTCCAAAAAATAAAAGTGAGTATATGTACAAAACAAAATGTGTCTCACTCAGATTTCACAATCTGGTTTCCTCCTGATTTTTAAATGTGCAACAATAATTCTGGAACTATCTTCTTGATAAGCATGAGGTCCAGATGCTTCTTCACTTGTACTTCCAGTAAGGAAAGTAAAGTTTCTCGAGACAGTTTGTAACCATGTTGGATGTTTCTGAGACGAATGATTCTGTATCGTTATTGGTTTATTTAACATAATAGAAACTTATTGGCAGTAATATGTGGTTGGTTCTTGGTTTAAGCAGATTTGCACAAACTCAACCTCCCTGTTTTTAGTATTTTCTTGGGTGATCGACGTGTTAATCAGTTCACAGACGAGAGAAGTCACACTGTGAATTTTGGACTGTGGTAGATTTCATGGTCAATGCTTTCATACTTATTATCAAGTGAAATATCTCAACAATCTCTGTAAAAAAACATTTACCCTAATATAGCAACAAAAAGAAACAAGACTTTTGAACCTGGCTTTATCAAATGTTCACATTTCTGTTCTGGAAATGTATGAAAATTACACATATTTAAAATTACAATTACAATTCCTTAAACTCGTATCACAAAAATGTATTGTCTTAATCAGTCATTTATGGGGAACTTTCATGTTGATACCTATCAGTTATTGTTTTAACCTCATTGACCTGTACATCTTTATTTACATCCTAAAGTTGTTTAACATACTGACCTTTCTGCTTGTACAACCCTCACACACACACACACACACATAACCAGATCGGTAATTCATGACCTTTACTCAGACACACACTCCGACTGTTAACAAATACAAGCTTTGCAACGCCAAAAAAAAATAATCAAACGTCGTCAGCAGCTTTGTTTTTCTCCAGAATCAATGGCGTCTCATTGAGCGGAGGACTTATTGACACATCGACCGTTCCACCTGCTACACTGCGTCATTATGCTGGTCAGTCAGACGTCTCTTTACCCGCTCACAGGAATGTTTACCTGCTGCCTTTAGAAGATGTCGAACAATCGACTGTTCCAGATGTTTCAATCAGTTGTTTGCCGTCAATACGAACCGGTTAGGTGAGGATTCAGACGGATGAGATAGTTTGAACACAGAGAGAGGTCTTTATAAAGAGAAATGCTACACAAATATTAATAGTACTAGACTATTTGTAGAATTTAAAATTGAATTTGAAAGTGTTCCAAACATTTGAAATTACTCCAGAGCGTTTAGTCTAAAAGTCAACATTTATTGATAGAAAAAGAGAGATGGAATTATTTACAAATTTCACAGCATGTTTTTATATAACGAAATATACTTCAATCCATAGTTTTTGGCGTTTAGCCTTTCAAAAACATTTTTTTACTGTTTGCTGTCCTATAGAGAGGCAGCACTAATGAATTATACTCATCAAAAAATGATTATTTTATAAAAAAGCATTAAATCCAATGAATCGCTTTATTAAAATTCAAGATTTTGTTTATTTCTTTGTCAATAACGTCATAAAATGTGACATTCAAAGTCTTCAAATCAAGAAGAACATTCAAGTGCAACAAATTAGGTGAGATAAGGGTACAGATTAGTAAATTGATTGAATTATTTAAGGTAGAAATCACTAATTTGACAAACAGTTTATTAGAAATGTTGACCCTCATCACGCTCCATAGTTTCTGATGACATATATAAACCTTTATGCGGGTCGATTTTAGAAGCAGCTTTAATGTGAGGCCTCTAAATCTCCCTGAGAACACATGTCACAGACGTGAAGTCGTTTCAGTCAGGCAGTAAAAGATCACATGTCCACGCCGGTTTCAGCGTCAGTCAGGCTGCTTCTGTCCAGATGGATTCTGGGTGTAATCACACATCAATAAACCCAACTGTTCCTCAGCTGAACCCAGAGACGCCTTCGCCGCCGTCTCGCTCAGATTTATGACTCCACATCCCGTCTGTGAAAAAAAGCTATTTCTGCCGCTTTTAACAGTTTATTTCCCATGATAACCACGCGCTTATATCACACTCGCCCAGCCGCCGCTGTGTGTGTGTGTGTGTGTTTGGATGGCAGAGTGTGAGGGGGGTCTCCTCTCCTGGCGATGGGAGGAATATTCTAGAATGAAATATATTGCTGCACAGGCATGTGGAGAAAGGAGAAGGAGGAGATCCGATTGGTCTTCATAGCAGAGATAGAAGAAGAAGAGAGAGACTGCATGGTCCCACTTGTTTGCACACAAAGGAAGTACTTTACTAGTACTGTATGTTACTGGAAAGGTACTTTTTTCCTGCACTACCTTTATATGATGGCTGTCAGACAGCATCCTGCTAACCGAGAGGATACATGGATGCGTCTCCAGTCTGTTCTCCAGTGCACGGCTGATAGGTGGCCTTCTTTGAAGGTTTACATCACGTAACAGACATTTTCTACGTTTGGGACTAATCAGCTGCTGGATCCCCGGGACGCCCCTGCACCTCAGATTGGGAAACCCCGTTTCAAAGTAGGATGCAGTTGACCTCAGGAGTTACTCTTTCACTGTGTCAGCCACGATCGATGGTCTTCCCATCGCCATGATGAAAGCATCCATATCAATAACACGGGAACGTCTCCTAATAGCCTTCTTTTTTCTTTTTTTTTTTACAAAATTATTTCTGCTACGTCAATGATGGAGACGAGATGCTGCTCATAATCCATCAACCGTCAATAAATTGTGTGTGTTTACGGGACTGACAGAATCACTTTATTCAGATTACAAGAACAACACCACTTCATATACAGACAGAATGATATCAAATATTTATATTTATTTTACCTGGAAGTTAAGTGTTTCTGTGTGTAGTTTCATCATTTTTAGTGCAGCTCCTCGTGTTATTGATAACCCAGGACTCTGAGGATGACCCCAGGGTTGTGTTTTACCGGCAGACAGGCTTCACAGGTTGGATGTTGGTTGGATCATCACACCTCCAGGACATAAAATATGCAGCTTTAATATATCATCTCCCTTTCAGTCTGAATAGAAAAAAGGGAATTTAAAAACATGAGAACAGAAAGCGCTCTGGTAGCGTTTTCCTCCTTCGCAGGTCGTGTCCCGGGATGACCTCGGGGCAGACAGCGCTCCATCGATGCAGGAAAACAGATCCCTGCTGGTCGAGACGCCTTCAGGGAACAAACTGTGGACAAAACGTTAAAGGAGAAACACACCAGGTTGTGTCCTCTCATACAGCAGAGAGTACCGGATCCTCTGAATCCTCAAGGACGATTTAACCAACTGAGACTTGTCTGAATGTTTCTAAATTAACCTCATCACCCTCAATGCACCTGAAGGCATCGCCGAGGGAGAGATTGAGCACCTCTCACCTCATTCTCCCACAATTCAATAACCCGACAGACTGAGACGGAAAACAAGAAGAACCCCAGACTGTGTCTGAAACAGCTGCAGATATGAACCATATTACACACATTATATTATACAGCTATTATTCATCTCTCATACCCCATTTATGTAGAGATAAGATGATTTATTTCAGGAATACAAACGGATAATGGAGTGAAAAATGCAGTGAGACCTTGATCAGACAGAATGATTTTCAGCAGCCTGTGTTATGAAAATCCAATACCTTGTTATGAAAGTAGACACGCAGAAGCAACCGTTACCAAGAGCCTATTTTTCTCTGGTGTCGACCTGTCAATCAGTGTGTAGCCCCGCCCTAAAGCATCCCCTGCTTTATGGTCTGTTTGACTCTAAATGGAGCATCATTTACTAAATGAACATCATGCTGTATTGAAGAAGACTTGAAACTAGAGATTGAGACCATAAACTCATGTTTACAATGTTTACTGAGGGAATAAATCAAGAGAGAAGTAGAGTCATTTTCTCATAGACTTCTATACAACCAGAGGAGTCGCCCCCTGGTGGACAGTGGATAGAATGCAGCTTTAACACATGAAACATTGACTTTCGGTCATTTAAACTGTACGGTATCATACGGTTCATGTTTTGTGTTAAGCTAACGTTAGCACTCACTCAGTGGTTGCCCAGCAACAATAACAAAAAGAAGCAACAAACTGCAATGAAATGGCAGTGCTGTTTTCCAGCTGCTTTGTCTGATCACCTGTCTGATCACCTGTCTGATCACCTGGGGATCAGTCATTCTCTACTCACTGCACAGACGGTTAAAGCAGATTAAAGGACGTGGTGTGTTGTGTTGCAGACGGCAGAGCGTACATGTGGGTGAGTCAGACAGGATTCTGTTTACTCTCCTCTCCGTCTGCAGAGGAAACGCTCTGACAACCAGCCACGCAGAGACTCCAAAAACCGACCAATGGCATCGCACCGTACGCAGTCGGTTGAACCCGCTCAACCGGCTGCCATCGAGCATCGCCATGGAAACACACACACACACACACACACACACACACACACAGACGAGGTACTACTGGTGATCCCTGACAGAGCTGACGGAGGTGGGGTTGGTGAGGGAAGCGAGCTGGTGTCGCCATGGTGATTTGGAGACTGAGGGATACTCCACGGAAGAGTGGAATGAGCAGCTGTTGCCATGGAGACGCACAATGCATGTCATCCAAGGCTTGGTGAAATGAAGGTTGGGGGATGGGGGGGATGGGGTTGCAATGATACAGCACCTCAATGAGCTGCATTTCATTACTCTGCAAGATAAGGGTGACAAAGAAAAACGACAAAACCGAGTTGTTTTGTTCTTTTCAGATGAGGTTGAGAAAGGAAAAGAAGAAAGGACGACTTAAGGGAGGAGGGATTAAGGGAAGGAAAGGAAAGACAGGTCTTTAAAAAAAGAAGGAACAAAAGAAAAAGGAATGGAAGAATGACAGAGGCGTTAAAAAAGTCTTCTGGATGGGATGGATGGCTCAAAGAAAACAGGACTTTGACCCAAACCAAGCTGCATTGAGGAAACAAGCATTTTAAAAGTAGTTTGCTTGTCGTCTTGCTGACAGACCTAACAAAGCATAAATTCAGTCTTTTTACAAATCTGCATCATTTTGAACCATTCCTTTTTCTTTTGTTCCTTCTTTTTTTAAAGACCGAGTTTTCCTTGACCGGTTTACACGAAGACCTGACCTCGACCTTTTTAAAGCCGTCTCTGACACGTTAAAAGCTGATGCCAGAGGGTAAAGTCTCTTATGTAGCGTAGAGCAAGCCGTTATTTTCTTCTCCTCAATGATCTGTCTGCTCCCTGCTGCTGAGGAAGTGTAATATTCAGAGAACTCGGATGCAGAAAAAATCTGCTCCTGTATCGTTCCTTGTGCACGGACTGCAATGTCAGGTCTGGACGAACCTTTAGCGAGGTCAGCCATTGATCGAAGGCTCGCAGTTGGCGTTCAAGTTCATCCCGAACATGTTAGACGGGGTCGAGGTCAGGTCTTCGTGTACACCGGTCAAGGTCCACAACACCAAAGTGGGAATTCCTTCATGGAGCTGGTTTTCTGCACAGGGACATTGTCATTTTGAAAAAGAACAAACTCAAACTGATGACACAAAGTCAAGAAGTCTGTATTATCATTCGATGCTGGAGCTTTAATCATTTATGTCATTGGAACCAAAGAACCCAAACAAAAGAATACTAAACGGAGAAAAAATCAACCCAAGAACAAGGTTGTTTATTTTGTCATTTCATGGGATCACAAAAAGCTGATTTGACAGATTGTAGGAAATCAGGTCGACTTTCACAAACATGAAGTGCGCAGCGTACGGCCTCGGCTGTGATGTGCTGAGTGGACGCTGCTGCCGAGGTCGTGGTCAGAGCGTGGGACGGTTGTCAAGATGTGTGAGCTGTCACGTCACAGAACGCCATGTTCAACAACGGAGAAACAATATGAACCTTTAAAATGAATCATGTCTGTGTTATACGTTATAATTCAGCGCTTCCTCTACAGACTGAAAGCATCTGATGAACTCACCGCTGGCTGCAGTTTGATTCATCCAGCGACAAACACTTTGTTTACATGTTCAATTAGAAGCTAACTAAGCGAAGCGACCGACACGAGGCTCTGATTGATCTTTGTAGGTCAAAGAAATCGATGTTTAGTAGGAAACAGATCATCATCTGTTCTGCTGCAGCTACTCTGT
This sequence comes from Anoplopoma fimbria, assembly GCF_027596085.1. NCBI lineage: Eukaryota > Metazoa > Chordata > Actinopteri > Perciformes > Anoplopomatidae > Anoplopoma > Anoplopoma fimbria. The sequence goes on along the minus strand of NC_072451.1, from coordinate 3,732,842 downwards.
TGTTCCTGGAAGCAAAAAAAGAAGTCTGACTCAGTCTTCAGCTCTGCATTTAAATCTCAATGCAAATCTTTTAATAATATACTTAACCACACATTACATTTATACTCAGCGCAGGGAATTCAGATAAACACCCTCTGGCCTTGTTTACATCTGTGATATATGCAAGATAAATTACACTTTAAAAGCTTGAAATACATTTTATATAATATCACGCACTAGAAGTCACCACCAACAATGTTTTCATGTAGATAAATGTTTATTTTGTGCTCTTTTTCCTCATTTGTCTATTCAACACAACAGATAAACCAGAGCCAGTTGGAGCTTAAGTAAACTAGCAACTTATCCTCATACAATGTTTTTTTATGATATATTAAGAAAGATACTCCTCATTTTTCATGCTTTTTCCTACAAAAGACCAGCAACACGTGTCAATTTCCACTCGTTACATGCATACAGTCTTTTCAAAATAAACCTCCATCTTCACAGCAAATTACTTAACAAGGTTTAGAAAAGATGGTGAATACTTAGTTAGGTTTAATAAAGATTGTTGTTATGGTTAGCCCAGACTAAAACTTGAAGGGCTCTCAGAGAGCACAAACCTCAGTTCTGAACCAGTTCTGATTTACAATGAGGAGCTGACCAAAGAGGCAGCAACAGGAGGCAAGTCGATACAAGACTAAATAAAACAGTTACTTCTCAAACAATCTGGTACAAAAATTATCATAACTACATGCAGGATAAAGGACGGGAAATATAATAAAGATATTAGTTTTTTTAAATTCATCTTTTCCTTAGGTGCAGCTACTTATATTCTGACTAAGTGTCTTCATTATGTTGTCTGAATTGTCGTTAACGGTTTCAGGGATTATTTTTTTGTTGTGAAATTAGTTTTGTATTTTTGGCATTTGTACTCTGAGCCAGTAGGGGGCGGTAAAACAGTAATGTCATCCATCAAACACTGTGTCAGTTGTGCCATTGGGCTAAACTGCTAAACCATTGGACTCAATGGACCAAATGCTGACTTTGTATTTATTTATATATCTTGTTGGCGTCTAATTGCATCGTGCTGTTCATGGAAGCTTTTCCATTGGGACGCTGGAACTGGAAGTGTTTCCCTTCACTTCAGACGGACAAAGAGACATCCAGAGAGACGGACAAAGATAGTTACCGAGCCGAGATGGATGTGTGATCCTGACACTGATTGCTTACACCTCCTCCTGCTGGGCTCAGTAATGGCTTCCCCGGCCTCAAGGACGCTCAGGTGACAAATTGCAGCCCTTGGCAGGCGAAAACCCTCGGAGACCTGATAACACTCGCTCAGTGGAAAGTTTCTTGGCTCATTGGAGGCCCGGCTGAATTACACAGCTGTGGACTGTATGTAGTGTCTCATCCCAACATCTGATATCCAACATGAGGCAGAATCATCATGTGATTGGACCCCGTCACAGCAAATGTTATGGGACAACACAACTGTAAAACACAGATAAATGAAAAGGAAGTACTTTATCAAGAGCCAAAGTCTACGCTAGCTAGCTCTGTGACTTTTTTAGACGTTTGCATTTTGACATGGAGGGTTTTAAGTCACCGGTCCTTCTGAAAAACATACTGAGGTTCTCTGTCCGTAAAGTAATATAAATATTAGGATATATAAATGAACATCCTCCCACTTAAACAAAGATATGATTTGTTGGATCACGATTTGGGCCGATCCGAGCATTTGACAACCAATCAGAGTCTGATTTGCAAGATTGACCTCCAGTCTCTTTTTCTGCTTGCTCCAGATACATAAGCGGTCAAAAACACCCATCATGCACTCTTAATATACCTGTTCTGTAACCGAGGAGCAACCTCCTGGTTCTGAGAAGTTAAGTGTGTTAAAGCTGCATTCTCTCTAATGTCCATCAGGGGGCGACTCCTCTGGTTGTATAGAAGTCTATGAGAAAATGACTCTACTTCTCTCTTGATTTATTCCCTCAGTAAACATTGTAAACATGAGTTTATGGTCTCAATCTCTAGTTTCAAGTCTTCTTCAATACAGCATGATGTTCATTTAGTAAATGATGCTCCATTTAGAGTCAAACAGACCATAAAGCAGGGGATGCTTTAGGGCGGGGCTACCTTGGTACTTAGATGGCCAAAAACCAAAATGGTGACAGCAAATTTTGCTGAACTGGAGGCTTTAAAACATGATTTCTTTAATTAAATACAAATAAAACTGATTATAGTAAGTACGGTAGCAACAAAAACTTTTATTACATGATTGTATCATTATTAAACTAATACTCTACATGGGCAGTGTTGCATTCAGACTCATTGGGATTTAAATACAAATAAAACACACATATATATATATATATATTGGTGACCTCCGACCCCGTCCTCTCTCTCCTCAGACTTGTGAGCACCGACGGGATGTCGATCGGGATGAAACCCCGATCGACATCCCATTTGTTTTCATTCCTCTCCCCTCCGCTCAGAGACAGCTGGTCGTAGTGACGGCCGTGATGATAATTCATGGCTTTGGAATTGGGTCAATAAATCTGCTTTCATAACTCCAGTAAACAAACTCAAATGGCTGCTCATTATAAAACGCTGCATGAAGCGAGCGAGAGCTTCTCTCTGCTTCCCTCCGGGACGCTTAATACTGTGATTTTTCTTCATCGCTCCATTTTGCCAGTTAATAACTTCAAACAGGCCACGAGTGTGACAGCGAGCGGAGGCTGATTGATTAATGATACAGTGTCAGAGGGATGGTTATTGATTGATGAGTGAGTGATGCCCTTTAGGAAGAATGGATCAAAAACATAAAGCTCATAACACCACAAGCAGTCTGGTTCTTTTACTTTGTTCGCTCAGATTTCCTTCATTTCCTTCATTTCTTTAGGAGCCACATTCCAGATCTGATCACTTATATTTATTTAATCTAATCTGCTTCTTATTCTCAAGTATTGTGTTTCTGGTGCACTTTTACCAAATAGCATAATTGTCAATGATGAGGCAGAGAGGCGTTTCTGAACCTCATTTCCTCTGGAATGACCCTAATTACACGGTCAGGAAATCTAAGATAATTAGCTCTCAGGATTTGGTCCTTAACTCCTCAAAGATGAGGTCGACCAAGTGCGTCAGTTTCTCCTGAAGAGGAAACTGGTGGAAAAGTCACAATGATGTTCATAGACCTGAGATGCTTCTGTCTGAAGTTTGCAGCATTAGCTCGTCCTGTTGTCTGAAAGCTCGGCTTAATGACAGTAAACTCAATATGTCTGTGATCTATAAAACTTATTGGTGTAAACTTTGGGTGTAAACTGCTTTCCTTCAACCTGCAGGGAGTTTTGCATTCCTACATTTCCCAGAATACCTCACTGTTACTCCATATACATTTGAGTAGTGAAGAACTGTGCATAATGTGTTTTTTTAAACAAATTTAGCCCAGTTTTTAATTAATAGACATTAATCTTGTCTTTTACTTAATTTTTTAAAGTTTATTTATATTAGCAAAAAGAGAAAATCTGTCATCAAATATTCAGAATTTCTAGAAAATGTTATATAATTATTATTAATACAACTTTAAAACTCCTGTATATAATTATTATTTAGCTGAATTTAGATTATTGATGCAGAAACTGCAATTTTATGATTTGTTGATTGATGGTTTTAGCCTGTTGTCTTTGTGACAAAATCTTTAACATGATTCCTGTTGCTAAATATATTATTTAAAATAATACATACATTATTGTAATTATCTTGAGACATGTTTTATCTTTCAATATATGAAATACATTTTTCAATTCAATGACCCTGTCTTACCTCACCGATCAGCTCACTACATCTCATCAAAAACTAAAAAAAACGAGAGCAGCATGACAATTTTAATCTGCTGCTAAAAACATTCTGTCATCACAGAACGCCAAACTCCCACAAATGTGTACTGAGCAAACACAGAAGGAGAGATTAAACCAGAGCTTTCATCGATCTCTTCCAACCGCTGACTTTGCTCCCATGAGGCAGCGAGTCGTTCTGATTGGCTCGTTCCAAGGACGGGAAGCTCGCTCCACCAGGTTAGACGTTTTAGACAGAGTCGACCTTTATTCCTGCTGCTCCTCGAGGAAACTCTCTGATGTGGATTCAGCAGCTGTGTCCTTTTTTTTTTTTTTTTTTTCGCTGCAATGTCTAAATTAACAAACGTCCTATAATTGGCTCTAATGAATCCAATTAGTTGGACTAATTAGTTTGTTTGTACCGTTCAAACATCAGTCAGGGAGAGAGTAAACCTGTGTTCACTGCCAGGAGACATTTAATGGGTTTTAAATTACCTGTCAGGTAATTATCATAGTGTTTTCAAAAATAAAAGTGTGTTAAAAGACGACAAGATAATGGCCAACTATTCAGATAATCAGTTAATCATTAAAGGCGTTTTTCGTGTAAAAATAGCCTCTCAAATATAGAGATTTCCGGCTTTTCTCTGTAATATATCATATTAAACGACATGAATAAGATAAGATAATCCTTTATTAGTCCCGCAGCGGGGAAATTTGGTTTTGGAGTGTTGGTTTTGCCATTTTGTATGTTATGTTTTTAGTTAATTTACAGCAGCATATAACCGCATTTTGTTTATCAAAAGGCCAACGTGTAGAAGCTTTGGGACTTTGTGGTTTGAAAACGTGGACTGATGAGGTTAAATTTGTCCTCTAGGAACGTATCTTCATACATTGGTTTGTATGATATCTTAGAAAAAGCTAATCCTCATTTTTTCTACGTTTCTTTCTACAAAATTCATGCAATGCTTGATTTCTGCTCTTTACATGAATACAGTCTTTTCAAAATAAAAGTCCGTCTTCACAGAAAACTACTTACTTAGGTTGAGGCAACAAAACTACTTAAAGATCCATGTTTGTTGGAAATTAAACAAAAATGAAAGACCATTGCATTGATCATTAATTGCCAAATATAAAAAGGCAAACCAAAACTGAATTGCTTTATTTGCCCATCTCGAAAAGACAAAATATAAAAATACATTTATATAAAAATGACACTGTGATCGAACCCTTCTCCATAAACTAAGTTGTCAGGGTGATTCTGACCTGCAGCTGAGCAGCAGGACTTCAACGTAGCTGTCAGCTGTCCTGCTGCTGATGTGTGGAATACCCCCCACACACACACACACACACACACACACACACACACACACACACACACACACACACACACACACACACACACACAAAGTACATGCAGGGGTCAGGATATTCCTGGTCAAACAACCAGGTTTTGCATGATCAGCAAATCCCAAATCGCCGCTGGAGTATCCTTCTCTCCTCTCCCAACGCTGAGCCTCGGTGGGGGATGGGGGAGGGGTGGTGGAGGAGGAATCTATCACTCCCAGCATGCTCTCCTGTCGGAATTGTCGCAATCGCAGACAAATCCTACCTCCTGACGAGGGTGAGGGGTCGGTGTTGGGGTCACTCATGAGAGGGAGCTTACGAGGCTGCACTCTGTTCTGAAATTAATACATTAGTAAATAATCCAACTGTCAAGTCGTCAATGAAGCTAAAGGCCGGAGTGACGGGTCCTGCTGTGTCAAACAGAGTGCGGGGGGGGGGGACGTCTTCCTCGTGGATAAGGAGGACGGTAGCTGATAAAGTGAAATGATGTGATTAGCATCTGCTGCTACATGAGGATTAGCTGTTGTCTTGTCTGAGCTTGTGTTGTCGCTCCAATTCAAATCATTCATTGAGGATGCTTTAGGAGGTCTGTGTGTGTGTCTGTGTGTGTGTGTGCGTTCTTGTACTTGCTACATAGTGAGGACCGTAAGTTTTTGACCACAGAGTGGGGACTCTTTTGGATAGTGAGGACATTTTGGCTGGTCCTTATTTCTTCCAAGTCTGTTTGATGAATATAACTTGGTTTTAAGCATCAGGTTAGAATTATTTTTGGGTTTAGGGTTGGGATTGGTTTTAGGCATTTAGTTGTAGTATGGAAATGAGGGTCCTCACAAAGATGGAAGAACAGGAATATGTGTGTTTATTTGGAGCAGAATGCATCAAATGAGTGCTGAAGGTGGAGAATTTGAGCTCTGATCATAGCTGTTGTTTTCATCCTATGACATGTCACAAAATTCAGTCAGTCATTCTGGAAAAAGAGTTTTGATATTTGAACTAAAAAAAATAATGAAAAAATATCTTCAGATTTACTGCCCGCTGCCTTTCTCCTCAATCATCCAAGGACTTTTCTGTTTTGTGCACAACGCAAATGCTGGTTGCTGATTGGCTGGAATCGTGTTGTGTGGCTGGGTTTCACATTTACGGAGCCAGAGCTGTGTATGAAATCTTGATTTTAATCCAGCGCCCAAACAGAACGGACAGCTAGAGGACCGAGAAGAGATATTCACTGAATTTGACAAAAAGTGTATTGAATTACAATCACTGATTCTTTAAGAGTCCTTAAATGTGTTTCTGAGAAATACTGTATAATTCAATCATTAAAACATAACAACTCCTCCTCCCAATGATTGACTTAGCTGTCTCTGCAGTTTGATATGTGAAAAAGAGTTTAATGAGTGCAGAGGCGGAATAAGTATCTTTTAAATATATCTAGAAAAGTGGAATAAAAACATCATCCAAATGAGTGCTATCTTCAGCCAAGAACCTGACAGAATCATATCATTTTCATCTCGTGTTCAAGATGTTTTTATTGCGTTCTTCCACCTCAGCACTTCTCAAACTCTCCGCCACCCTCATGTGAATCAAACTGCATCTTTAAAATCCATGACTGTCCGTCATCTCGGTGTGAAGCCGCTTTCCAAACTTCCTCTCATAGAGATCTCCGTCTTTCATCTCGTCCTTGTGACTGCAGTCATTAGCGCCGTGCATTCCGCCATCGTTGTCCTCTTCCCACCGCCGTTTGCATATCGTCGAGCAAATTAACTGTCAGAATTGCATCGTCTGCACTCCCTTTATTGAATCTCGCCCGGCAAATTGGTTGTTAGGAATCCCCCGGGGGGCGGAGGGGGGGTATCAGCTCCGGGGAGCCTCCGCTGGGAAGATGGATATAAAGTGGATTAATAGAGAGAGAGAGAGAGAGAGAGAGAGAGAGAGAGAGAGAGAGGCTGTGAGAGTGTTCTGCTCTCATCATTAGCAACACATAACCTTTAACAACAAAATAAAACAACATTCACTCAGACCTGGATTCAAGTTTAACTGGTTGAAGCATCAGATCTGTGCTCAGCTCAACTCATTTTGTAGTTTCAAGTCAACAGAAAACACGATTTTTGTAATAATTCAAACATTTGTCATTTTTTAATATTGTTTCACAAACATGTGACTGATGGCAGACCATCTCTCAGACAGCAGTGCGTCTCATGTTTTTGTGCATATTGTTGAGCATATTTATGGTTAAACATCTGACCTCTCCTCTGGACTGTCTCTGATTTGTTTCCATTTGAGCCTTCTTGTTGCTTCTTGTTGTCTCACTCCACTTTGGTAAAAAGCTCCATTTCTTCTTAAAAACGGTTTGTGTGATGATAATAACACATTTTTCATTAGTTTTCCTATTAAAGTCCTGAAACACTTGACAATTTCTGCTCCTTAAATGCATATAGTCTTTTCAAAATAAACTTCCGTCGCCACAGGAAACAACAGCTGGTTTGGGTTAAAATAATTACAGTGCAGTTAATGAAGTACACGAATGACGTGACAAATATATCAACATTAACTTCTTGTTTCACATGAGGAATGAACAGCTGTCTCCTGGAGGGAAGAGCCATGTTTGTTGGTATATTTTCTCGTTCCTGATTACATGCATAACATATGAAAATGATTTTGTTGGATACCCAAGAATTACGGCACAAACTCTTCACCAGTCTATCTCTCTCTCTCTCTCTCTATCTCTCTGTCTCTGTCTCTCATTTTCTGTCTGAAACCCTTAATAGCCAATCACAGCACACATTGGACTCCATGCTCTGTTTATTTAGTCCAGCAGCAGGTAATGGAGCGTTTCAGTGGAAGCATAACAGTATAAAAAAATGCCAAACACACCAAAGACGGACGCGTGTCCTCTGAGTAACATTCCTGTGTTTGTTTGACCCCTGTTTGATCAGAAGAACAGGGTCATCAATGAAAGCTAATCACTTAGCTAATTGCTTAGCTGAGAATGTATTATAAAGATTTAGGAACTTCTTGTATTGCTGCTCAAGAAAGATTGTTTGTTTACATACAAGAATAATAAAGAAATACATATTTTTTCTCACAAAATAAACAAAAAGAAACGATAAGAGTACTAGTGCCAACAAAATCCTAACAATACCCATCCCTACTTGGCCTAGAAAGACTTGATAGCAGCTCTGTCTGTGTGGTATAAGTGCAGCTGTGAAGCAGGAAGTGCTCATCCTAGTTTTAATGGAAACATAATAAAGATGTTGACCAGACGGACTCTGGTTTTTGTCACACAGGGTTTTTTTTATCCATTGATTGGCAGAAGATAGTGATTCAATTCCTGTAAAAGCTAAAAAAAATGCCCATTATTTCTCATTTTCTGTTTTTTGACTGACACCGTTCCACCTTTTCAAACCCCCCCCCACCGCTCTTCTTGATGTGTCAGGCCTAATGGGCTTCGACATCGCTCTGTGTATCGCATCGAGTTAACATCGATCGGGATTATCTCCGTCCTCTGGATAACTTTGAGGAGAAATCCTCCGATTTAATTTAGGAGGCAGGAAGTACGGCGAAACGCAAGAAAAACACAAAACAGGACCGTCAATCGATGGGCGTCTGTAAACTAAGTTGTTTAAAATATTCATGTTGTTATGGTTGTTCAGCACTTCTCAAAGTTCTCCGAGATGTCAGCGCTGCCTAATGGCAACACAACATGAATGATTTAGAAACAGGTTTAGAGAAAAGGAGGCTGAAGGCCAGAGCAATCGATGCTCCACTGCTGTTTTATGATGAAAGATTACAGTTATGGAAAGACAAAGTGGGATGTGTTGTTTACAGAAGCTGCAGACCTCAAACTCGCCCTCCAATAGAAGAGGTCAGACACCTTGATGGAACCTCGAAGAACTCGAAACCATCAGAATCCATCTAACAAAGCAAACGAGACGATGTGAAGTGAAGTTATGCAGAGCTGCCCCTTTATGAAAAAGGGTTCATGTTCTAAGGGTCCACATGCCTTCACTTACAAAATGTTGCTTGAAAAGAAACGTACCAACCTGCAAGAGACAACAAAGAGACCAAAACAACTACAGAGAGATGCAAAAAAACATGCAAAGAGACACAGATCCACTGCAAAAGAGGGCAAAACAACCACAGACAAAAGATTATTCACTAAAAGACCAAAACAACTACAAAGAGTCTCTACATGCACACTCCACAAAGATACACAAAAAGAGCGCAAATAGTGAAAAATAACCACAAAGAGATACAAAACTACCTAAAACACAAAGACACAAATATACCTCAAATTGACTCAAAGAAGAACTACATGGACAAAACATGACGACAAATAGACAAAACAACTAAAAAAAGACACAAATTACTACAAAGAGACCGAAAACAGCAACAAAGTGGTTCAAAACAGCTGCAAAGAGACACAAAGGAACTATAAAAAGATCCAAAAAATTACAATCAGAAACATAACAACGACAAAGAAACACAAAATCTCCACAAAGAGGCAAAACATTTAAAACAAACCGACATAAAACAAAGACAATCAAAATGACTGAAAGGAAACACAAAATGACCACAAAGAGACACAAAATGACCACAAAGACACATTTTTTATAGTCAAAAATTGACTATAAACGGTCAGAAAACAAAGTGAAACACACAAAATGACTAAAAAGACAGGCAAAATGAATACAAAGACCCATAAAACGACCTCAAAAAGAAGCTAAACAACTCTATAGTGTCTGTGTCTTCCTCTATTGTCAATAACTGAGACTGGAATATTACAGACACTACAACAACTAATGATTTGTTTTCATGCAGATTTTATTGAAACTAAGTCTTATTTTAGTTTCCTTTGTATGCTCACTTATGTGTGTCTTTTGTATTATTTTACAGCTGAAAAAGAACATAACCTTTGTGCAGCGCTGGATGAATATTAATTAGCGCGGTTCTTTTGCAGCTGGTTGGGTTTACTCCGTGCGGTTTCACGTCATATATCATAGCAGGGTTTGTTAACTCCAGACTTTCTGGAGTACAGCCAGGGTTTTGCTCCAGTGTACAGGGACTTTTAAGAAGCCATTTGTATTTGTGTATCCAATTAAATTCAGCTCTGAAAGGGCTAAATTTAGACGTTCAAAAAAAAAGGAGGCTTTAGTAGCTCATTCATCTTTTTAATATTGAGGATTAAACTGTGTGGAACTGAATATTTGGGTTGTTTGAGCACAGAGGAAGAAATTATTTTTTTCAATTTAGCTTCAATAAAACGTCTTCTTTCAGTCTAGTGGAAAGAAAACATTTATTTTACTACTTTGTCTATTTGCGTCTGCAGATTTCTCCTAAATTTACCAAAAGTTACCATTAGATAATGCCTCATTTGCATATTTAAACATGACATTTCAGAAAACTTGTAATACAAAAAAAACTTCTCTTAATGTCAGTAATCAACTGGTGCAGTATCATTTTGATATATATTAGTTCATTTTTTTACCCTATTCACCTGTAGTGTCTTCAACATGTATGTAATTATACAAAACATATCTTTAAAATGAGTTTTTTCTCAGACTCTGATCCAGAAATCTCCACTTCAGTAGCTCTTACATACACCACACTTTACAGTTTCATTCCTCTCTATATTCTGAAGGTTTCTACAGAGGGGTTTGTTCATATATCATTCATAGCCTGATTTATACAACATTTTATTACTAAAAACATGGCGAAAATACATCTTTATTGTGCGTTTTGTGATTTTTCTTCATGTATGTTTTTCTTTTATCTAATCGTCTCATACCATTTATTAAAGCTACTTAACCATCTGATATATTATAGTAATAAATTCATAGTGCATCCAAAAGTTTTGCATTCTTTTTGGCTGAAATCTTCTGGATCCTCTGAAATGCTTCGTTTGTTACACATTTTACATTTTGTCTTGTTGAAATCTGACAAATTGGGTTTTATGACTTTTGTTCATTTGATCTTCTGATACACTATCCACCACGTAGCCACACACAGTTTATACAACATAAATTACATTTAATATAAAGTAAAGCTGATAAATTATCCTCTCAGCTGTGTAGACTTTATAAAAAAGAGCTTTTCTGAGGGTTTCAAAGTCCCAAATATCAGTTTTTGACAACACTTCTTACATATAATGGTAATTCAAATGTTTGATTTATTCAGAAACAAATGCTGAGCTGAGAGAGATAATGCACTCACAAAAAGAGAAGAAGAGCTTTTCAGTGTTTGTCTGCTCTGGTTCTTGAGGTTCAAAGTGAACAGCAGAGGTGTAGCTCCTTCTAGTGGCAGCTTTAGGACACTGTCTCATGTTGGGACACGAGGAGACAAAGTGAATTTATATATTTATGTACTTTATGTATTCATCACGCTGCTGTTTTCACTGAGCTGTTGGTTGTTTTGTGTCTCTGCAGGTTTCTGATCGTTCTGGGATGTTTGATTCTGGCCATTCTGACGACATTCAGGGAACACGAGAATGTGTCTGCTTACTGGCTGGTCATACTGGTAAGAGGACTGGGATTTCTTTCATTCTGTTTTTCTTTTATCCTTAATCTTTTTTTCTGTCATGTCTTACTGTCAGACATCATGTAGTGTATCGTGTTGATCCAGCTCTCCATTAATGATACATGATGTTCATACTCATGTTTTAATTCCATCAAATGGAAATATTTAAGATGTCTGTTGCATCAATTTAAGTGCTGAGTTTTGTTCAGGATTAGGTATTGATTTGATATGTTTTCCAATTTATAATCTGTTATACAACTGTGAGGAGTTAAAGTTCTTATATTGCACTATACTGTTGATTTACATGTCATTTCTAAGGAAAATGTTACAAAAATCTGAGATAGAAAAAAAGACTTTAAAGCACACATTTACAAAAGAAGATTAGATTTTCTCTTACAAAACATACCAAAGTTTTACTAACTTGAAGGAGTTTTACTCAAATTAATAAACTTAATTTGTTTTGCACCTTTTCTTTCCTCAAAAAGTTTCACATAAACCTGTAAAAAAACATTTAGTAAAAAACTACAATGTAACAAAATTCAAACTTTCTTCTCTGTGATTTTGATGTAACCAAAACACTGACTATTTCCCTTTTTTTTTATTTTCCCCGTCCAGGAAACCTTCGCCATCTTCATCTTCGGAGCAGAGTTTGCTCTGAGGGTCTGGGCGGCCGGATGCTGCTGCCGCTACAAAGGATGGAGGGGGAGGCTGAAGTTCGCTCGCAAACCTCTGTGTATTCTAGGTAAACAGTGGAATCACTAAATAATGATGAGCAGCAGAGAAACACCGTGTTATAGAGAAAGTAGAATTCACAAGTACAGAGAATGATTTACCAGATGCAGACAGTTCCATTCTAACATATCACATGATTTACATTATTGTTTATTGATTACAGAAGCCACTTTGGCAGTTGTTGGTTTTCCTGTGGTGCATGAACACATACAAAAAGCACAATCTGAACATTAACTGATGAAACATAAAGAACATGTAACTGCACTAAAAAACAAAGATGCAAAAACAGAAAGCTTTAAAACTAAACTAATAACCCTGTAAAACCAGATTAATTAAAAATATACTGGATTTATAACACAGTTGAGTGATTGATGGGTGATCTGAGACTGTTAAGAATGTTGTTCTCTCAGATTTTAACATTAATTTGAGTAAAAAAAAAAGATAATTTCTTCAGCCTGATATATTTACTATCTTTGGAAACTTTGGGATCTCCATTGGGACTTAAAGAGAGGGGCTTTAATGTGATATATTGTCATTATTAACATGTAAAAAAAAAAGCTCTGAGGTGAATATATGTTATATTATTTATTGGTAAAAAATGCAATTCCGACTCTGTGAAGCACAAACCTGCTCCTGACTTTTCACAGCTAAATCTTATTAAGGTCTTTTATGTCCAATCATCTCTCATTAGGAGCTAATTCTACAGCTCCTCCAAAAAACGCATTCATCACTCCACAAAGAGGACTTAACAACTGTGTCGGGTCGGACTCATTAGAGACCGGGATGAAAGCCTCACACGGAGAACCTTTTTTGTCAATCTTTCTGTGCCGTCTCAGACATCTTTGTGCTGATTGCCTCGGTGCCGGTGGTGGCGGTGCGTAACCAGGGCAACGTGTTGGCCACGTCGCTGCGCAGCCTGCGCTTCCTGCAGATCCTGCGGATGCTGCGCATGGACCGGAGGGGAGGGACCTGGAAACTGCTGGGGTCGGCCATCTACGCTCACAGCAAGGTAGGAACGGACCAGAACTCTGTTTGATACCGCTGGTTCTAACTAACTAGAGCGTGAAACAGTATAAAACTGGACGAGGAGGAGGACTAAAAGGAGCTGAAGTGGAAGCACTGAAAGGAGTTGCAAAGGCTTTTGAAGCGAAGCATGCAAGATGACTTCAAATGCATTGAAAAGTGTCAGTTATGAAAGCAGCTTAATTGTTACTTAAAAAAAGGTTATCACTAAAAGGAGATGATTCTCAGTTGAGTTGTAAGCAGTGAAAGCAGTTGAAGTGTCAGCATGCAAGATGACTTCATCAAAAAGTGTAAGCTCTGAAAGTAGCTTAAGTGTAACTTAAAAAATACTAATCTTTAAAAGAAGTTGCTTTTTGGTTGAAGTACAAGCAGTGAAAGCAGTTGAAGTGTACGCAAGCAAGATGAGTTCATGTGTATCCACAAGTGTTAACAATGAAAGCAGTTGAAGTGTAAGCGTGCAGGATGAGTTAATGTGTGTCGAAAAGTGTAAGCTCTGAAAGACGATAATGAGTAACCCGAAAAAAATCACTTTGATGGAGTTGACTTTCAGTTGAAGTACAAGCAGTGAAAGCAGTTGAAGTGTAAGCATGCAAGATGAGTTCATGTGTATTGAAAAGTGTAAGCTCTGAAAGAAGCTTAAGTGTAACTTTAAAAAATTGAATCTCTAAAATGAGTTTACTTTCAGTTGAAATACAAGCAGTGAAAGCAGTTGAAGTGTAAGCAAGCAAAATTAGTTCATGTGTATCCAAAAGTGTCAGCTCTGAAAGCAGCTAATGAGCAACACAAAAAAATTAAAGGAGTTGACTTTCAGTTGATGTGCAAACAGTGAACGCAGTTGAAGTGTAAGCATGCAAGATGAGTTCATGTGTATTGAAAAGTGTAAGCTCTGAAAGAAGCGTAAGTGTATCTTTAAAAAATATAATCTCTAAAATGAGTTTACTTTCAATTGAAGTACAAACTGTGAAAGCAGTTGAAGTGTAAGCATGCAAGATGCGTTCATGTCTTACGAAATTTGTAAGCTCTGAAGCATCTTAATTGTTCCTTAAAAAAATGATGATTTCATGTGTATCAAAAAGTATAAGCTCTGAAAGAAGCTAATGAACAACTAAAAAAAACAAAGCTTAAAGGGGTTGGCTTTTAGTTGAAGTGAAAGCAGTTGAAGTGTAAGCATGCAAAATGACTTCAAATGTACTGAAAAGTGTCAGTTCTGAAAGAAGCTTAAGTGTTACTTGAAAAAAGGTAATCACTAAAAGGATATGACTCTCAGTTGAGGTACAAGCAGTGAAAGCAGTTGAAGTGTAAGCAAGCAAAAGTAATTGTTCATGTGTATCCAAAAGTGTCAGCTCTGAAAGCAGCTAATGAGAAACTAAAAAAAACCACTTAAAGGAGTTGACTTTCAGTTGATGTGCAAACAGTGAAAGCAGTTGACGTGTCATGTAAAGTTCAGGTACTGAAATGAGCCCACATGTATCAAAGGAGTGGAGGCAGTAGTCATTTCGAGGTAGCAAGAGAGAGAGCAGGGGCAGATGGGTAGTTAAAGAGTTCAGGCTGGTCTTCCTGACTCATTGATCCTTTATCTGATTCAGAAATATCAATAAGTTTCTAGACTCAGCAGCCAAACTGTACTGTGTGTTGATAAATCTATGGCGCTGTCCGAGGTGCTGAAGTAGAAGACGGATTTGTGCGCCCCGTTCTTTTAGAGTCCTGGTTTAGTTAAACCACATTTCACATGTTATAAAATAAGCATTAAGCATTTTGGGGGCGGGGCCTAATATCAGTTCTTGATAAAGCTCTGCAGCCGTCTTTATCATAACACCTTTAACGTCCAATTCAACATGTGTAACCTGTGTGAGGATAATCCATGTCATCGTGTCCGTGTAGGAGCTGATCACAGCCTGGTACATCGGCTTCCTGTCCCTGATCCTGGCCTCGTTCCTGGTCTACCTGGTGGAGAAGGACGACATCTCCATGGAGGTGTCCAGCCTGGACAACCCCACCGCTCAGCCCAAACCGCAGGACTTCGACACCTACGCCGACGCACTATGGTGGGGTCTGGTACGTACATTACATTATGGAGGATGCAACATTTTAATCCACTCCAATCCTTAAAGGGGACATATCATATCAAGATTTTTTTCTTAATTCCAGTGACCTAATCTGCCATTGGGGTGAGGTTATTTCACAAAAAACACAAATTGTTTGGTTTTTGACGCTTTGATACTGAAACATTCCGTAAACAACCAAAATTGCACTGAAGAACAAGTGATATTATTACATCTTCCATGTTAAATGTAAGATTAAATGACTTGTTAAATGGTTGATTTATTTGATATGAGGTTGTATTTCCTTTTCTCTGCTCGTCAGTTTGGTGTAGATTTGGCTGCAGCTTGGAGGACAAATGAACACATTTTCAACCAATTTTGACTGTGATCCAACTGTATGATTTCTGCCAAAAAACAATGCCAGTAATATATTCTGCTGCTGCTAGGTTCCGTCGAGAAGCTCTAACTACAAATTCAGCTCTTTAAAAACGAGATATTTTGTTGTAAAATCTAAATAATACAAACTTTAAGCGATCCTGTGCTGTAGCTCTTTGTGGAGCTTCATGTTTTAATGAATGCCTTCCAGTCAGAGAAGCACTCTGCAGTTTATTTTCCAGCAGCATGGCCTCATTAGGGAGACCGTCCTTCAACCTGGGGGTGGGGGGTGGGCACAGAGTTCAAGTTCCATGACAGCAAGCATCTGCCCCGCTGAAGTGTCCTTGAGCAAGATACTCAGTCATCAACAGCTAGATGGTGTTGTGAACCCTTTGAAACACTGAACCGTCCCCACGGCGGATCCATACAGAGGTCACAGAGGTCGCAGTTCCTCAGCAGCACTGCGGTATATTCCTGCAGAGAGAAGGACATCACTGCCTGTTCCTGCTGTTTTAAATATCTCCTGCCAAACAGTCAACCCAGACATTTAACAGTAACTTTAACATCCACCCATCCATCCATCCATCCATCCATCCATCTCCTTCCACTTATCCGGGGCCGGGTCGCGGGGGCAGCAAGCTAAGGAGGGTCCTCCAGACGTCCTTCTCCCCAGCAACACTTTCCAGCTCCTCCTGGGGAACCCCGAGGCGTTCCCAGGCCAGATGAGATATATAATCTCTCCAGCGTGTTCTGGGTCTACCCCGGGGCCTCTAACTTTAACAGTGTTATCTTTTTTTGTCTTTCTTTTTTTTTGCAGATCACGCTGACCACCATCGGTTATGGGGACAAGACCCCAAAGACCTGGGCTGGGAGGCTGTTAGCCGGCACTTTTGCTCTGATCGGAGTGTCCTTCTTCGCTTTGCCTGCAGTGGGTACTCTCTCCTGTCTCTCCTGTTTTGTGCATATACGTTGCAGCAGTGCTTACGCTGATATATTGTGATTTTTAATAATCTAATTTGAGAAAAACTGTTTGGAAAGCACACTGCAATATGCATAAAATTGCATTTATCACAGTCCCCTGTAACATCCAACATCCTAGGACTACTTTTTGTGCCAACATCTTTTTTGTATGTGAACTATTAATTAAAAATCAATATAGTGTTTAAGGGATTCAATACAGTATCACATAAATATAATGCATTCAACGTACACTGCTGATGATCGTAAACTGCAGACATTGTAGCTTTATTTACTAGTTTGATAGTTGGGATAAAATGAAAGCACATTGACGAGCACACAGTTGTACCATTTACTTATATCATGGCGATCTGCAAAACAAAACATTAGCAAATCCTATAACTGCTTTTCTGAATCCCCTGGGCCCAACCACCCCTCCTACATAGGAGAGAGAAACACAGACTTTATAGTTGTAAAGCCTCTTTTTTTGTTATTTGGTGATCCTTTGTAGTCTTTACGTATCTCTCTCTGTGGTTTTGTGTCTCTTTGTAGTCAATTTACATCTTTTTACAATTGTTTTACATCTCTTTGTAGATCATTTCTGTCACTTTGTGGATGTTTTGCTCCTTTTTCATTGTCATTGTAAGTCTCGTAGTGTCTCGCATAACAGCTGCAAAGAGCTCTTTATGTCACATTGTATTCATTTTGAGTGTCTTTTGTTGTTGTTTCGTGTCTCTTTGTAGTCAATTTGCATCTCTCTGTAGTTGTTTTGCATTTCTGTATTTACTTTGTTTCTCTTTGTAGTTATTTTGCCCTTTTTTCATTGTCATTGTAAGTCTCCATGTGTCTCTTTGAAGCTGTTTTGCTTTTTACTCTTTTTATGTCTCATTGTAGTCATTTTGAGTCTCTTTTGTTGTTGTTGTTGTTGTTGTTTCGTGTCTCTTTGTAGTCCATTGGGTATTTTGTTTCTCTTTGTGGTTGTTTCCCCCTTCTCATAGCAGTTTATGTGTCTTTGTGGGGTTTTTGTGTCTCTTTTTGAAGCTGTTATGTCTACCAGTAGTTTTTTTGTGTTCCTTTGTGCTCATTTTGAATCTTTTTTGTTGTTGTTCTGTGTCTCTTTGTAGTGATTTTTTGAGTCTCTTCCTGTTTTTCTTTTTGTCTCTATCTGCAGCTGTTTTGCATCTTGAAGTAGTTATTTTGGTCTCTTTCTAGTCTTTTTATGTTTTACCGAGTCATTTTATTCTCTTTTGCAGCTGTTTTGCATCTCTTTGTAGCCTTTTTTTAATTAATTTGTGGACATAATGAGCCTCTTCCTGGTTTGTACATGTGTCTTTGAGAAGGTGAAGGCCAGGGGGGGCCTTGTTCCCGTCCATCCATACCTGATAGTATTTATGCCTAATGCACAGATCCAGAGGCAGCCGTGTAGCTGACTGTGTTTTTACGTCTGCAGGGGATTCTGGGTTCAGGCTTGGCTCTGAAGGTCCAGGAGCAGCACAGACAGAAGCACTTTGAGAAGCGGAGACATCCAGCCGCCGGGCTCATCCAGGTGAGACCTGACATCAGCTGTTTATGTGCATCTCCATGAATTATACAGTCAAGATAAAAAAAAGTTCACATTCCACTGTTTAACCGTGACATTATTTGCTTTTCCCCTCCAGTCTGCCTGGCGATATTATTCCACCAATCCAATCAGGGACGACCTTATTGCCACGTGGAGATTTTATGAAACCATCATCTCCCTCCCCTGTTTCAGGTGAGGAAACACTAAAGTGTAATAACCTCCCCAGAGACTACAGACAAAAATGATCTCTCCAACTAACTCTGCCACATTTACATTGAGGTGGAAACTGAAATGTTGATTACTGTGAGATGAATAAACAAACAAACCACAATTATGTGTTGCAATCATCAGAAGGAGAGCTAGTTAACGTTAGCGGAGGTTACACTGTGATGCGTTCAAGCTCTGTTCAGTAAAGATCCATATCGGTAAAATAAAACGTTAACATGATGTGTTCAACTGTAATGTTGTAAAATGTAGTTTTTGGTGAGAAACTTGGTATAGCAACATTTCTAGTTCATTTAATGCTGCACTATGTAAACCAAATCATGCATTTGGAGAGACATTAAATGTCTTACGTAAAGGTGATATGAGTAATATATATCTCTTTAGGCAGCCTTCTATGGTGGGAACGTTCCCAGCAAATACACAGAGCCCGTCTGACTTTACCTGTTTGAAAAGCTGTTGAGGAATGATTGGCAACTTATTCATTGCTGCTTCGGGCAAAGAGCTTTTCTAATATAACTAAAGCATCTTTAAGACCTGGTTCTACACACTAAGTGGTTAAATATACATAAATAAATAATATATGTAATATTGATATGTATAAATCAGGATAAAAGAACATCATGTAGCTTTTTGAAACCAGACCTCAAGGAGTATATTTAAGCTCTTTTCTGTTCTCAGTTGTTAACTTTTACACTTGTCTCTCCCTCTCTCCATCCATAGGAAGGATCACTTGGAGGCCATCGCGAGGTGGGTGACTGTTGTTTCATTTATACTGTAAATCTTTCTGATGGCGCTTTTATTAGCCTCATACAGTACATGATGGAAAACACTGATGGAGAGGTTTCCCAGAATATCCCCCTCATCCATTTTTAAATAGCTTCCTGTATTAATTCACAAGTCGAATAAATTCTCGGGGCTAATGTGGTAAATATGTGAATGGTGATATAACTCCCGCTCTTTAACAACCCGGCCTTCCACATCAGATACTTTGATGACGTTAGGCCGAGATGCTTTTTTTAGAAACCTGTTAGTGAATCCATTAGTTATGTTTCATTTATGAACGAACATTTAGATCGTGTAATTAGTGCCCGAGATGGGGCCTTTAGGTTTGATGATTTTCCTTTCACTTCATCATGTGGAGGGACTTTAATGAGCCTCTGCAGCTCAATCTGTCATGGGAAATCTCACTGAGGAGGTTTGATTTGTGAAAGAAATGTTTTTCATCTTCATGAGCTGCTGAAACGATGTCATGAGTTTATTGCAGGAATCAATACACAGTCTACCCTAGTTAGCTCTGTGTAATGACATGACTGCCTACACATTTCAGAGTTAGCAGACGTTCTCCTGCAGAAGAACTTTAAATACAGCCTGAAGCAGCGATTAGGACATGGCCATTCGTATTGGGGCTCATGGGAATCAAACCTGTGACCTAAGAGTTAAAACAAAACACTCTATCTGCTGTTGTCAGCTATATTTTGGGAAAAGCTGAGATGATATCAGGTTGCAACCTCTGGTTCTGACGATTAAAGCCAATGCTTAAGTGTGTTAAAGCTGCATTCTCGCTACTGTCCACCAGGGGGCGACTCCTCTGGTTGTATAGAAGTCTATGAGAAAATGACTCTACTTCTCTCTTGATTTATTCCCTCAGTAAACATTGTAAACATGAGTTTATGGTCTCAATCTCTAGTTTCAAGTCTTCTTTAATACAACATGGAATTTGGAAGTTAATTTTGAAACCATTGTATGCAAAATATAAAAGGTCCTTTTCAGGTGTACTTTACAAACACACTGTATATCAACATAATAGTCAGTTTGCCATAATCTTAAATGGAAAGGAGACAAATGTCCCAGTTCCTTTACATACAGTCTCTCTCTGTCCCCGTCCATGTCGGACTGATTCTATCACAGCCTCATTACATCGGAGCGTTCTGCTCCGACGCCTCCCCGCCTCCACTGAGCCGCCATGTTCTACACGCTGGATTAGGTTTCTGCTGCTGAAAGCTTCAGAGCAGCAACAACAGGAGCCCTGATACACCGGCTGATAGAGGGGGTGGGGGGGGATCAGTTCACTTGGACACTTGGGCAATAGCGTTTGTTTTGTAGACTGAACTTAAAGGGTCAGTTCAAGATGGAAAAGGAAACATTTAGTGGTCTCAGTCCACGCACATTGTTTTGGTTTCGTTTGTTCATGTTTTGTGCAATGTGGGAAAATGTAATGTGGATTGTGAGAATAACATTGACAGTTAATCTTGAGGAATGGTGCTCACATTTCTGAATTACCACAGTTGCTAGACAATATATGAACAGCATGCAGATAGCGTAGTTGTACTGTTAAGAACAAAGATAATGGAGAGAAAATGGGGGAAAGACAGAACAAAAGACAGAAAGATAAAGAGGTAGAAGTGGGGAAATGAAGAGAGGGAATCAAAAAGAAAGAAAACAGGAAGGTACAAAGGTGTAGATACACTGAGGAGAGAGGGAGAAGCAGAAAATAAAGACATAGAGAGGTAGACAGAGTTGTTACTCCCTTGTAGGATCAGCGGCTGGGAAATTAGCAGTCTGACATTATCTTGTTGCTCAGAGCGAAGAGGTGGACGACGGCCAGAAACTACAACAGAGCTGCCAGTTCCGACTAGAGGGCGATAAGTCACTTACTGTGTGTGTGTGTGTGTGTGTGTGTGTGTGTGTGTGTGTGTGTGTGTGTGTGTGTGTGTGTGTGTGTGTGTGTGTGTGTGTGTGTGTGTTTCACTGCACTGAACGACATTAGACCTTTTATCTGAGTTATCCAGAGGTATTGTGTGGTCGGCTCAACACAGCGCTGAGAGAAAATTACATCCCATCTGAGAGTCAATTTTGTGTGTGTTCTCCTTTTGAAACCATTGTGCTGACCTTTGGAGTGAGGACATGTGTTATCAAGGGTTAGTTTAGTCGGCCCTCACTTCCTCTCAGAGGTGGTTTAGGATCTTTACAGTGCAGATTATACCATAACTAGAAAGGTGCCAAACCCACCGTCCATAACAATAAAATTCAGCCCTAGAGAAGAAGCCGGGAGGTACTCAGTTATATGTGTACTGGTAGTTCTGTTAGCTGTTAGCCAAACTCAACCTTCCACATAATAACAGAGTGCAAATCATCACAGTTTACAGACCACCTTCAGGCTTGAACTTTGACCTACTGTAATCACTGTGGTGTCCTCATTGTTTCCAGAGCAATGACAGAGTATTGTAACTTCAGGCACGCTTCCGATTGTTAAGAATATCCCATGGACGATAAATGAGAATAAATGAGAATAAAAAACACAACATGACAACAAAAGTAGAAAAATATACTAGTGTTATGCCACTGCCTGCCATTATGAATCCAAATGTAATGTATTCAGCGTCATTACATCATTATGTGTCACTGCATGAGGGAACGTTAGCTAGCTAACAGTGAAAACACTTTTGCTTAGTGATATTCAAAAACTTTGTTTTCCAGTTTTTTTATTATATGAATACCTGAGCACTTTAAGATATACAATTTTAGTTTTGTTAATTAACCCCTCCCCTCCTCAAAGTACGTTTTAAAATTGAATCAAACCATTGGTCAGTGCCCCTGCGACCCACTAGATGGCCCTCTGGTGCCCAGTGGTTCAGAATCACCTGTGGAAGTACATGGTTTATTTCAACGTGTCTCATCGTCTCATGTTTGACAGATCTTGCCAGATCCAAGCATTTAACCTGGTGAGAACTTATGATAACAGTTTGAAATGATGGGGGGAAAAAAACACTAAAGTGGATTTATCTTTTAATATTGTCACTGCAGGTTTGTGCAGGTAAAGTGAACCAATATGAACGTATGGGTCTTGGGACAGCAGAGCTGTGGGAGATAAGGAGCATTATTTTTCCCTGTTGTGTCGGGATAATCACATGTAATTTTCTTTCTCTTTATTTGGTGGAGAAGCAGTCAGAAAGAGATTCTCTCTTCCTTTAAAGCTTCCTATTCTGCAGCCTCTCAGCGCCGTAATCTGCCGTCCCTATTCGGCCCCGAGGCCACAAAGAGGCTCATATTGTGTGTCTGCTGTGGGAGCAAAGTCGCTGAGAACGCTCCACGTTTCAGAGGCCCCGTTCAGGCTGCTGTCAGCTCCGGTTACCCCGCCTCTCTGCCTCTTCCAAGGCACACAGGAGTCTTATTTTACCCACGGAGCTCTTGTCTTTGTGCTGCCAAATATTGTCAGCTATTGGACAATCAAAGGAGACCAGTCCCTTTGCAGCTCTCTGAGGCTTCCTTCTGCCAGGAGAGCAGCATTGTTACGTTGAGGCAGAAGACCATGACGACTTTTACTCCTCTGTGAGAGGGAAGTCAGATTCAAGGAAAGATTGGAAGAGGGATTCCTTTAGAAGATGCTGTTGATGTTTGCTTCTTCTTCAGAATGCAAGAACACAAAAATGCCCCTAGAAATGACAGGAAGACCCACAACCCAGTGCGAACTTGCAGGTCAAAGGGCCTTATTTAGAAGATTTGGGTATTTTTACTTTGGATGTCTAGCTAGTTTGAGCAAGATTTCAATGACAACATTCAATGTCATTACTACATCTGGAAATAACGTCTCTGAAAAGCTGTTCAAAAACCATAGAAGACCTTGCCAAACTACTTCAGTCCAATTTTAACCGACACTCTTAGAAATAAGGTTTCAAAAAGGGGTTCTACCTGAAGGGCTGAGATTTTACAAAGAACCATTTGCTTCTGAAGAAAGCTTTTTTGAAGAAAGGGTTTGTCAAGCAGTATTTGTAAGAGTAAGAGCTCTATTAAGAACCCTTTTTATCCAAAGAACCTTTAGGGTTCTAGATGAAACCCATGAAATACTAAAGGGTTCTTGATAAAACCCCCTGGGTTCTAAATTAAAGTCTTGGGATATAAAATGTTCTGGATAGAACCCCTGGCTGGGTTCTTATTAGCACCCTTAGAAAGTTTCAGTGCGATCTGGCTTGAAACTTTCACAGACGTTCTAGGGATAACCCTAAATGTTGGGTTGTAGGTAGAACACTCTGAAAGGTTTCCAGGTGGAACTTTTACAAAAGGCCGAATAACATAGATGTTGTTTAACCTGCAGCTTTCACACTTGTAGCATCACCTCAAAGATCTTCAGCTATAAAAGAACAATTCTGCTTATATCACATAAAGTGGGTTGAAAAAACAAAAAAAACATTGAAGGACCGTCTGTAATTTCACCTCTGTAGACATATTTTGAAAAATAGACTTTGGTTTTGAACTACCCTAATAAAAATCTACATTTGGTACTAACTTTCCACGACTTCCTAAGATCTAACAGGTGTGTAAATAACAACTCTTTAGTGACTTGTAATGACAAAAAAAAGACATTTAACTCATCAACATTGCCAAAGAGTGGACCTGCAGATTGGGGCCATAAAAAGTTGATCAGTTTTGTACTTTAAGAGATAAGTTGAAGAACTGTGTCTTAATTCTTTGAACATTCAGTCTTGCTGGTTGGTATAGTACTATATATAACAACTTCCACATTCTTCATACTGTATCTCTCTCTTTTTCTGGTCCCATTTCAGCCAAAAACTGAGTTTACTTGAGCGAGTTCGCCTTCCCAACGCGCGACCATCGGTTGGGTCGGGCAGGAGGCTCACTGGTCACACCGACTCCATCGAGGAAAGTCCCTCCAAGGAGCCCAAACCTGCCGGCTTCAGTAACCGGGAGCGCTTCCGCACCGCCTTCCGCATGAAGGCCTACACACTCCGCCAGAGCTCTGAAGGTAACGAAAATAAAGTCCACCATCATCAGTAAAAGGTTTGAGTTTGGTTTATAGGATTTAGGTTATTTAGGTCATAATCGTATTAACTGTCTTTGTGTTTGTCTTCGTCAGATGGCGGAGGCCTGGCAGAACCAGCATTAGAGGAGCGGGGCTTCCCCCCAGACATCCTCATGGAGGAGATGATCCCCACACTGAAATTGGTCATCAGGGCAGTCAGGTCAGGAGCTTTTTAATGTGCATTTCATCATGTCCTCCAGCAAAGTCTTAATGAATCCATGAAACTTCATTGTTTAAGAAACGTACCATGATATTATTTTTATAAGAAAGACAGATACAGTTATATGATGGGATGATGGGTATGGTTCATATAAGAACAGGTATTATTTTGCTGTAATTAGTTATTGTACTGTAACACTCTTTTTGGTAACTCCAGGTTTCTTTTTCTTGCTGAAGTGTCATAGAATCATACTCCAGGATGAGTCAGTACACCACAGACAAAGAATACAGGACAGAGAACAGAACCATCTTTTTGGAGGTCATTTTCAAGATGGTTATTCAAATCAGGATAAACCATTTTTGGTGCCCAACTAATCTGCCAATACATAATAAGATTAGGGCTCAGAAAGCATGTATGTTTCAGTCATTCCAGTAGGAGTACAAGGGTGAAACCAGAGAGTGTGGGCAGAGCCCACTCTTGGTTGCAGTGTGCTGGTAAATCTATAGGCCACACCGTTGACATGATGCAGGAATTCAATCTAGTGTGAGGGTCTGTGAGATGAGTGATTAACCCTGTGAAAGCGCTGCTTCCTTCCACACCATTATTTCAGGTCTGAATGGGTCTGAATGGGATGCTCAGACCTGGCGGGGTGTCAGTTTCAGAACCTAAGACTTTCCTGCCAAACACTGAAGCTCCTGCAGCAGCCGCCGACGCTGGGAAGAGTCGTGTTCAAGTCTGCTCAAAGTGGGAGTTCTGTGGGACAAAAGAGGGAGCTCAGTGGGTGGCGGGGTGGGCTCAAGGTGGGAGATATGTTCAACGAACTGAAAGATGTTGGGTTTAATCCAACGTACAATCAACAAGTGTTGTGTACCCGGTCTTTGATACCAGGTACAGGTATGTAAAGTGTGAAATCTTACTTTTCCAGGTTGGCTACAACATGAGTTTGTGCCCCAAGTTAAGGAATATGCGTGTCTTTGGGTTTTGTTTATGATTGATCGTAAGAGAGCACAAGATTGAAAGTGCTTCTTTTGCAGCAATTACTGGCTTTGTTCCGGCTTGTTGTTGTGGAGCTGAGGCTGAAGGCAATGTTGTCGTTCCAACTCTTAGCTCATGAGCTTTGGTTCTTCACCAAGAGAATGAGATCATATATCACAGGGTGGTTGGGTTCACCAAGAGACTGGATGAGATGCTGAGACATCCAGAAGTACCAGAGTGATCGAAATCAAAGTATTTATGAGCAGCTGTTCCTTCGTATCCAAAGGAATGTGGGTGGATTATGAGATAATAGGCTCCTGGGCACAGACATGCAAAGGGCCACACCAGCTCTCCTACAAAGCAGCAAGAACAGACAGACTTTTCAGTTGTAAAGGCTCTTTTTCTTGTTGTTTTTTTCTCTCTTTGTGATCATTTTGTCTCTTTGTAGTTGTTGCTGTCACTTTGGAATGGTTTTGGTCACTTTGTAGTTATTTTTGGTCTGTTGTTGTTTTGCTAATTTTGTGGTTGAGTCCTTTTTAGGCTCTTCAGCTCCTTTTCATAGTGGTTGCAAGTCTCTATGTCTCGTTGGAGCTGTTTTGCATCTCTTTGTATTTCATTTGGTCTCTTTGGAGTCTCTTTGTGTGATCATGTTGTATCTCTTTGTAGTCATTTTGAGTCTATGTGTGGCTATTTAGTTCCTTTTCATAGTCGATGTAAGTCTCTGTGTCTCTTTGCAGCTGTTTTGCACCTCTTTGTAGTTGTTTTTGTCTTTGTGGAGTCTTTTGGTGTCTCGTCGTATTCTTTTTATGTCCTGGATGGTAAACATCTCTTCTAGTGACATTTTGCAGGCTCGTTAAGTAATCCTTCCATGGACAGGAACCAGTGGCGGCGGCTTGGGTCCCTGATTGGGATGCCTCCTGGTTATTTTAGGGATTTCTGGACACCGAGAACATGCTGGAGGGATTTCATAACCCATCTGGCCTGGGAATGTCTCGGGACAGTGACCCAGACCAGAGAGAGGGTTTTACAAGTTTGATATAAAATAATTCTGTCACTTTAACGTTCAAACTGTTGAATTGACACTCTTTCTTTTCACAGGATCATGCAATTCCTCTTGAACAAGAAGCGGTTTAAGGAAACTCTGAGGCCTTACGATGTCAAAGACGTGATCGAGCAGTACTCTGCTGGACACCTGGACATGCTCTGTCGAATCAAATACCTCCAGACAAGGTCAGCAGCTACACTGCACATCAGGGAGTCTGTTTGATATCTCCTCTTCCTTTAAGCTCATCCTGTTTCTTTTCCTTTAAGGATCGACATGATTCTCGCCCCTGGACCCCCCCTCACCCCCAAACAAAAGAAAACTCCAAAAGCGCCCTTTACCTACCCGCCCAATCAGTCGCCCAGGTACAGAATGTTATAAGATTTTATTGCAATATAAGACTAACAAAAGTGCCAAAATAATGCTAGCTTTATCTATTATATTTACTTTACTGTCTGACTTTATGTACTGTACAAAGGCTGGTATTTTTTTTCATTTTAACAATGAATTGCTTTGGTTGCATCTTCGTCTTGTTTCTCTTATCATGTAGTACATTTTACTATGTGGTTGGCTGTAAACAGTTCCAACTATAAGTAACACTTTGTATTTCTAAGGCAGTTGCTCTGCGCAGGTGAATCTGTTGTAACAAATGTCTGTGCAGTCCACGTCTACTCAGTGTCCTTGTTTTTCAGGCATGAGTCCTACCTATCCAAAGCCGCTACCATGCCAGATCCCGAAGACCTAAGCATGATGGGTAGATTTGTCCGGGTGGAGCGACAGGTGAGGACGAGAACCGCAAGGCAACGCGTGATATAAATACTGGAGTTTCTAACACTTTTAGAAGTTTTATATTTGAGTCGAACCAAAG
Organism: Anoplopoma fimbria; assembly: GCF_027596085.1. Taxonomy (NCBI): domain Eukaryota; kingdom Metazoa; phylum Chordata; class Actinopteri; order Perciformes; family Anoplopomatidae; genus Anoplopoma; species Anoplopoma fimbria. Next base: position 3,705,392 of record NC_072451.1, on the reverse strand, counting down.
AGAACTGTAGGAATATTTAGTCAGATTCAAATGCAAATCTGAAAAGATTGGGTTCCACACGTTGCTGGTTCAAATCCTAAACTGAAATAAATCTGCCAAAGACAGGCAAAGTTATTTGCAACGTACTTTTTATGAACACTTCAACTTTGATGAACTTCAACACACAAAGTTTTTGTTTTTGCAAAGTTGACAGTGCTGACCTATGAAGTGCTGCATTAATGAGTCTAAAACACAGCAACGAGTTATCATTTCTGACTTCCTGTCCCCTCCTCTCTTATAAATGATCAACTTCAGTATTAATTTTCCGTAGTCTGTTATTTATGGAAGAAAGAAAGCATATATGCCGTAACTTGGGAACATTGCTCTCTCTTTTGAGCGATTCTTCCGCTCGTCTACTTTGACATCATTAGATTTGAGGGGGAGTAAAGGCCGTTCAACATGTGAACGGCCTTTACTCGCCCTGACACTTGTAGAAAACGTTTCTTTTTTTAGAAACAGTCGATCATCCGGTGTAATGTGTCTCTGTCTCAGGTGGAGGACATGGAGAAGAAGCTGGACTTCCTGGTGGACATGCACATCCAGCACACTGAGCACCTGCAGGTGGACTCCGCCGGCGCCGCCCACATGACCCTGGAGACCTGCGACCCGACGGCGAACGGTGAGATCCGGCGGGTTTTCTTCAACTACGCCGAGGCGTTCCCGCACATGTCCTACCAGATGCCTTCCAGCAAGGGGAATCAGTACTGTGTCAGAGGAAGAGGAGGCGTGGAGGGGACCGGCGGACGACACGTACCTCCGAACCATCAACCCCCGCCGTCGCACCTCCAACAACGCCACCCTCCGGCTGCAATCCCCACCTACGCCGAGCGTCCCACAGTGTTGCCCATCAGCTCCCTGCAGGACTTGTCGGCGGGGCCGGGCAGGACCACAGGGGGGCGCGGGGGCGACTCGCCACTCTCCATGATGTCGGTGAACCACGAGGAGCTGGAGCGCTCGCTGAGCGGGTTCAGCATCTCTGGGGAGCGGGAGGAAGTGGGGGATTTGTCGACGGGGGCCGGGGTGGCAACCGGAGACGCCGGCTGGACGAGACCCAGACCGAGCTACCTGGCGGAGGGGGAGACGGACACGGACACGGACCCCTTTACGCCCAGCGGGGGGCCCCTGCCTCTCTCGTCCACGGGGGAGGGATTTGGTGACGCTGTGTGGAACACGCCACCCTGAGAGGTGTTCGCGTGACCGCACAGAAATCTGCCACTCTGAGTTAAGACCTTGAATCCAACCCATGCCTCTAAACCCACATCTGCTTGGGTCAAAGCCACACCTCTGGACCGAACCGGTGCGGAAAGAAAGGTGGGTGGAATACGCCTTTGAGCGAGGTCATCGACCTTCAGAGGCCGATCTCTTCAACCGACCCCGGTCCAGACAGAGAGCCATGGCATCGAGACTGCCCAGAAAAAATAAATAAACAGACAGTTTGTCAACTAAAACTCTGTACAGCGCACTCTTCACAAAAATTTAGCTCAAATAAAAAAAAGAACATTAATATACATACTATATACACCCAAAAGCTTTATCGCTGCAAAGCCAACCGCACTGCATGTAAACGCATGCGATTTTTAGTGTAGACACTGCAAAGTTTAGGATATCAGGAAACGGAGAAAGCGATTGAATGGATACATATACTTGCTATGCCATTTTTGTAACACTTATTTTTTTATATGAATACATTTTCATGGTTTTTTGCATGGTTTGCATGATGATGCACCATTCTAGGGGTGACGGTTGGAGAGGCGACAATGGAACCAAAAGTCTCCTGTCTCTGTGTTTCTGTGAGTTTGATCAGTATGTGAATGTGTGAGAGATTGTGGATGAGAGAGGAAGAGGGACTTGGGAGATAAAACTTTTGCCGTTTTTTTTTTTTTTTTTCTGCTGTAAATCCTGACAGAGGATCTCTTCTGTCCAGTAACCAGAATCTCAGATCCCCTCACTTTGTTTTCACACCACTGTGCTCTTGAGTTGTATGTCACCACTTTATGCATACAAACTTTTTCCAGTTTAGTAAAAAAAAAAATGAATTCGACAGAATTTGAAACACTAAATCTCTGCTGCTTTTTGTAGGCACATGAATTCAGGGATATAAACCTGTACGTCTTTAATTTAGCTTCTTGAATGCTGAGTTCAGTTCATCACTGCTCGAAAAGGATTTTACCTGACGATCAAAGGATTTATACTGTCAGAGCAAAGTAGTGGCTAAAAGTCCTAACACTAACGGGAACTAGACTTGAAATAAAACAATTGGATTATTTCACAATTACTACAGTGCTCCATGTATTAAAAACTCTCACCTGAATAGAAACATAACTAATAATATAATTTATACGCTAATACTGGAGATAAAATGTTGAAGTCACGATGAAAACAAAGCCTCTGTCTCATTAAAAGTTAATGTTAAGAGGTTTTTAAATATAAGGACAAACCAAAAATGATCATCAAAGATTTTAGGGAATTTCTTCAACAAACAAAATGAATCCTGAATAGTAGCGTAAAAGTTAAACATATACACTTTAAGTCTTCTAGTTAACAGATCCGATGTTTTCTTACAATGAATTCTGAACAGAGCTCCATGTTTTCTCTATTAAATCTCAACCAGATGTGCTTCGTACACCCTTTGACCTCTTGTCGAATAAACAAATTCAAATTCATAAAGCTCTATTTGGAATGGACGATTATCCTCTAGAGATGGTAAATGGTAGTAAAGGTCATCTGTGTTTTGAATCCTCCACAATTTGTTTTAAATCTGCAAAATACAAATTCTGACCAGGATTCTAGACTTTTTACTGCGCAGAAAATTCAGAAAACTGCCATGAACATGTTCATAAATCATGTTTTGAGTACAAATTCAGGAAGCTGATATACAGTTTATAATCCTCTGATTTGAAGAAGGAATTCCTTTAATCAGTCCAGGTAGTAATGGTCCTGATGAAGTAGAGTAGGAAATAATTAAATCATAAAAACATTTACCAACAAATCTAAAACAGTTGCAATAAATGTGTCCATGAGCCGGTCTTTGTTCCACTTGTCAACATCGCTCAATATCAGCGTCCAAAAAAATCTGTTATAAACGTACAATTTTGGCAGAAAAAAGCTGTTTACAAAAGTGAATTAACTTTTTCCTAAAATCCATCTTTACTTGAAAGTTTGTAACTTAATAACAACACATCCTGCAGAGAGACTTGTAGGAAACGCTAAAGGGGTTTCTGATGGTTCAGACTTGAAGACGAGTCTGAGCTCCACTTGCTGCAACAAAAAGAGCTTTACAGGAGATCACATATAGGCCTGAAACAGCATTTATACTTTAGATTTAGGGCCACCATGATACCGAATGTAATATCTGACAACCAACTATATCTATAGCATGTTAAAGCACCTTCAGAGAGGTGGTGAGTGTTATAGGAGGGCTTCCACGCCGGGCTTTGGAGAGCAAAGTTTTCTGTAACCTGCTTGGAGTGCAATCACACCCGCTGCGTGTTTAATTTACTCAGCAGGAAGGTGGAGTTCTGTTTCGTTTTTTGTGGAACTCATTTGTTTGAGTGAAAGCCAGGAGTTTGCGAAAGTGTCCAAATACAGAAGAATATAAGGAGTCACAGGCCGAACAATAGTCAGTTGTTTTAAGACAATTACACGGCAAGAAAATCTGTGTTTCTATACCAGGATAATAATTAAAGGACAAAAAGAAACCTTAACTTTATTAAAATATGATTTTATTTTCTTTCTCAATGCTTAGTTGTTTTTAAAGGATAATGAACTGGAATAATAATCTGTAAGGGGATGACAAAAACTTGTTTTTTTCTCTCCCCATTTGTATTTTTGTTCATTTTCTTAAACGTTTGAATTGACAGTCGTTTAAACAGCATTATTTAAGTGATAAGAAAATTAAGAAAAAAACGTATTTCAGGACTCCTCCTCGTGTTTTTGTTTCTCTGATCAAAGCGTCTATTTTTTCGTTACTTTATGGTTGTTTTAAGCCATTATTAGGTCGGTTTCTTGAATTCACACAACAACAACAAACCACATTTTAATTGTCATTTGAACTGATGTAACCGGATACTTCAGCGTTTGGTTTGCGTTGCCATTTAGAAGAAGGCTTCTACAACCACAGCCAATGCAGAAAAGTTTGATAAAACATCACAATATGATAAAACAAACTTACCTGACTTTATCTGAATCATCCGACTGTGACAAACTCCACCCGCCTGGCGCTCCAAGCAGGTTAAAACAAGCACCACAGTGTAGTTTTGCAGCTCAGATTGAAGCCTGGTGTGGACGCAGCTACAGTCTGTGAAATGAAGGTGAACCAAACACTTATTATGATAATTAATCTATTTATCTTATTGTATTACAGTTACTATACCTTCTGCTACTGAAGCCCATTCAAATATATATTCTAAAAAATGAATTATCTTGCAATGCGGACACAAATTGTCACCACATTTAGACACAACATGATGATATATCCCTGTAGACGTTCATTCATTGTGCCTCTGAAGCAAGAAACATCTCTCGGAATGACTCGTCATTCTGTATTTAGTGTTTCAGCGCCACCTCATCTCACCACGCTCCAAACACACCACACAGGATTTATGAATGTGAAACTCTGTTTACCTTCTGTTGGGATTTGTCCTTCTTTATTATTATTATTATTATTTTTATTAAACCAGCACACAGTGCAGTCTTACTTTTGTAAATGCTGTTTTGTAGCTTTGTGATGCTTTTTGGCTCATTCACCGAAATTCAGACTCAACATTATTTCAGCTGCACAAGAAATGTAAAAAAGGTTGAAATGTTTAACTTCTCGTTTTCTTTCTCTGTTTTTTATGTCAACATCTAAGTTTAACTGGCGTGTCTGTTCACTGACGTTGGTTTTGTCAGTTTAACCTCTGTGTTTTTGTTGCCTTTGCACATGAAGTCCATTTACAGAACGCCGTTTCGTTGCTTCCATTCAGGATCTTTAGCTCTAACTGCTTCCATTCTAAATTTAAAGGCGTGAATCAGTTTAAGAACATCACTGAGAAGAACTGCAGCAGCAATGGCACATTACTGTTAAATTTAACATTCTAAGATTTTGTGAATTGTTGTGAATAAATTGTCTTCCAAGACACAAAGATGCACTGAAAAAAAAAAGTGATGCTAGCTTTTATTTCCAGTGTGCACAAACTATTCCCTCAATATTTCTAATGAAGTGCTAGCATTACTTTTTACAGTGTTCTCTCTGGTTTTGTGAAAGAGATGACATTTTGTGTGTTATGAACATGTGTATTATTTTCTTATGAAGGCTCTGATTTGTGACCACGTGTTCCTCCAATTTCTGTTTTAATAAAACATTCTCCAGTGGCGTCCTTAATGTCAAACCTCTCCACTACAGGCAGAAGGTGATCTGAGAAAAAAAGTTCAAACCAAGTGACAGAAATTCACGTGCTTTAAGCAGTTTTTTTTACTTTTTTTGAAAGTGTTAGAACTTTAAGCCTTTGAATACAAACTACATATGTCCTTTCCTCAGATTGCTGCTTGTTTATCATAATACCTTCGGGGTAAAACTTAAACTGTTACATGTTCAATGTTTCTGTCTGGTGCATCAGATATGTCTCAAATGGATAACATTTTTACAAATTCAATGCAGCCACATTGTAATCCGTCCACTTCGACTTGTGAATCAATACTTTGATTGACAGATCTACTGGAGAGGTTTTTCTTCAACCAATGACGTCACTGGAGGATTTAAGAGTAACTAAAAAGTCTCCAATGGAAAAATGTGATCACTTCAATGTCCCAACCAGAATTTGGGAGTTTTATTGTCCATTTGCAAGCAATGTGAGTAATCCATGTGCACACATTATATAGAAAAGAGATAACACAGAGAGAATACTGTAACTATTCAGAGACGCATTCTTGGTTGATCCATTCAAAATCACCTCCATATGCATCAGTAAGTAGCAAACAAACCCTTTAACTGTTAATTTGACAATCAGAATTTTGCTGTTTTTCATCTGCCAGTTTCAATTTTTTTTATGTTTTCCAAAACTCAGAATCTCCTCCAACCACCATTGGGTTAATTCAATAATTTGGCCTCCCATTTCTTAAAATGGCATTTCAGCCTTAATATTATCTTGAAGTTGCTACAGTGAATGGAGAAAGATTATTTCTTTGGAATTGACAAACAATATTGTCTCCGTTGTTTTACAGCAAAGGTTGTTGGGTGGTCATTTCCAAACCTTGCTGTAATAGTATCATATGATGTGGTGTTTTGTTTTTCTTGTCACCATTACAACCAGAACAGTTCTTATTACTTATTTGAAGCACCGTTATAAAGACTACACTCCCTAGTTTGGTTTAAGCCACACGTCCCCAAAGTTTCTCTTTGTTTACTGGTGTTGTTGGAAACACAAATATAAGCTGCATTGAGTTTAAATTCAATTTTGGTGTTCTGGCGCACTTTTTCTTTTTTTTTTGGAGACTACATTAAAATCAGGGAGTATATTTTTAACCTGTGGTTCCAGTGCTTGACGATATTTTAATGAATTTCACAGAAGAAAAACTGGATCAAAGTTGCAGTTGTTGTAGCCGCCGTTCACACTTTTTACCCTTCAGCAGCTTTATGGCAGGAAATTATATTCTGAATGTAGAAACAAGTTGTTTACTGAGCCTGCAGGAATAATAACTTTTCATTTCTCTTGATGGATTCAATCAAAAATCCTTCCCCAGTCTTTCAAAACCCACAATCTAGTCCTCATATGAAGTATGAAACAAGCATTTCCAACCCATTTGTGCCCTCTTTCATGTGTACTTTCTTATGTGTGTACGTCCACTTCCATGATCTCTTTCAGCTCTCTGTGAGTGAACTCGTCTGTATGTGATTCTGAGTGGAAAGGAGCACTTTAAGGCACCTGATTGGTCAAGAGGGCGACAGTGCTTGCTGTGATTATTCTGTTAAGTATGATCGTACTCATTGTAACCGCATACCAAGCAATGCACTGATCTACACATTCTACATAACCCGCAATTTTACAGTCATCTTAAATGCTACGAATTATTTGTGCCTTGGCCTTTTACAGTACGGTTCTTATCAATGCTATTTTTTTGTTAATATGGTCTTGCTTTTCTTGCTAAAGCTGTCGAAATGCAGAACAAAGCTGCTTGTAATATCCATGAGGAAGGCTGCAATTACACAGATAAATATACCCATCTGATATGTTTACATTTTACCAAACAGACATGAGCTTTGGACGTATGACGTATGAATTCTTCAGTTGTGTTTTCTCTCTTTTGATGGAGCTAGGCTAGCTGTTCCCTTAGCTTCCAGTATTTTGTGCTAAGCTAGGCTAAACCTATCTCTGTTCTGCACACACAGAGGTGAAACTGATTTCCAAACTCTCATCTGACGCTGGCTAAAATGGCAAAGCAGTATGTTTCCAAAAAGGTTGGCTTGTAGTTATTTGTTTGAGATCCAAACGAGAACATGGCAAATAATGTGGCCTGTGTCTGTAAAATATGTCAGTTATCTGGAAAAGTCTGTCTGTAGATCCATTCATGGTCAAACCAAACTCAAAAAACAATTGCAAAAGGCTAACGAGCTAACGTCAAGCTAACGAGCTGCAATAACTAATTTTCTATAAGCTACATTAGACATGTTAACACATGATAGCAAGATATATAACAAAATACTTCTACGGCATCTCTACGTCACTCCTCCACATTCCAAATATGGTAACTTCCATTCACTGATTGCTAAAAAACAAAATGGTGAAAGCCAAAATCCAATATGGTGACGGCCAAAATGCTGAACTCAAGGCTTCACAACTTCAGCCACAAACCAAGGAGTGACGTTCCAGAAACCCAAACATGTGTCAGCATTTTTTAAATGTCCTGTTCCGTCCCTTGTGTGATTTTTTTCTGCAATAATCCAAAATCTTAAGGAAAAACCTATTGGCTTTTATTTGAGGAAATCAGGGCGATGCTTCCTTTTGGCTACAAAAATGCTTCATCCCTGCAGCACTCTATAACCTTAATTTACAATTCAAACTTCAATTGAAACATCCATGCACCTTAATTGTTCTGCAATTTGAACTGTGAGTATAGCCCTTACAAATCCTTTACAGTGTTAGTTTATATCAAGAACACAAGACCCTGGAAACAAAGGGTCTAGGCTAGCTACTCCACAGAGTGAACTTTTATTTTGTCTAGATCAAAGCATAGCTCTCTAAAAAGTTCCAGAAAGCTATTTGAAAAATGTGCCAAAAACCTTTAAACTGAAGACATTGTTTCATGGTAACTTACACTAGCTACTCTAGCTAAACAAAAAACAATTTTTGCAATATTCTTTACGGCTCAGTGCAGCAGGACCTGTGGATGACAAGGTTGTTTTCACAGATGTGAAGGGAAGAATGATGAAAGCAATGTTCAAGATTATCTCTGCTGCTCTTGTGTAGATGCAACCATCACACTCTGGGAAAGAAAAGAAAATGCCTTTCCAAACGTGGACATTGGATAATACAGACAGCTTTGTGTGAGTTCATTTGACAGCAGCTTTTTTGGGGTCAGAAAAAAAAGGTTTTGATGTTCTTAGGTTTTATTTAAGGGAAGTTTGGACAACTTTACACTAGTGGCCTTCAGAGCTGTGCATCATTTTTCTCATTCCAGTTTTAAAAAAAGAATTTGCCATTTCTATTCTGCATTAGACCACTTTGAATATTTTTGATTTGATGATATAATATGCAAATGTATTCTTACTTGATTTTTTAATTTTTTGTCTTTTCAATTGCACCAGTTATTAATAAAGTATTGAATTGAAAATTGTTTGACTGGGCATTGTTTGACGGTGAGATGAACTGTGTGACTTGGCATTCTACGTTTTTGCAAACAACAGGATACGTTATTTTTCTGAACCCTCCTAAAAAGTTTCATAAATCGGTTTCACAGTTGCAGAAACAGTTGCAATGACACGTAGTTAACCTTGTGAAGCGATTGGATAATTGGACAATTTTTGTACAGATATTAATGTACTAACGTCAGAACTTAACAAGGTAAAGCAACAAAAATACGTAACAACGTAACGTAACAACATGACATTGTTACGTAAAAACTTTACGTAACAACATAATGCAACAATGCTACAACTTCACATCATAATGTAACAACTTGACCTAACAATGTAAAGTAAAAACGTCCCAATGTAATGTTACAACGTAACATAACAATGCAATTTAACAATGTGACAAAAAGTAACTTAACAATGTTACTTATCAATGTAACTTGCCATCCTAACTTAACAACCATAACAACAAAGCGTTATCACCATAAAAAAACAATTTGTGAAAGTGAAAGTTAACTTTGAATTTCACATGGGATAACATCATCAGATCAACCCTCCCACACACTCTTAGAGGAATTTCTCGTTTGTTATACCATGTAACTTCCAACATGTCATTCAAAAATGATTGTTCTATTTGTTACGTCACTTGCTCGGACCAAATGCAAAAACGTGTCCATGGTTTGAGGAAACCAAATTTGGGCTGTTTTAGGCATAATAAATACTGCAGCATCAAAGGACGCTTCGTCTAGTTAGTTTTAGTCGTGCTCACAGTAAAATGTTTCCTAGAAAGCAGACGGTTGAACTTCAACCCAAACAGAAACATCTTGGAGACCAGTTTGAACAAAAGAAGCCATAATAACCCAAACCTGCAGCAGCTATGCTAACTACAAATGTGTGAGGTTTACTGTCGGTGCTGCATTTACACTGGTTTTCACTAAGCCTGGCAGGAGAAAAAAATAAACTCATTGTGCAAATGAATTATTACTTCTTGCTTACTGACTTTAGGAGCAGCAGTAGCAAATTGTATTTCAGTTCCTACTGCAGACACACAAATTCACTTCTAATGACTACTCAATGTCAGCAGCCTGTTTTCCTTGAGACTCTCGTTGATATAAATTTGATTTACTTGCTCATATTTTACATATTTCTTATGCTTTTTGATTTAGGAACACCAGCAGAAAGCGGACAAATCCTGTTTTTCAAAAGGCCATTTTGATGAGTATTAGCATTAAGGCCCTCAATGGAAACCAGCCACAATATATACATGTGTGCAAATTATTTCTTTACTCTTTAATTCATTTAATTTCATTCTTTTAATAATTATTAGCTCAAAGAGTGTGTGTGTGTCTTCTCCCGGGGGGCAGCTGTTCCCAGGCCCTCGGCAGCCCTGTTTCCTCCTCTGCCAATTACTGCTGTGTGCCTCGATGTGTCCCGGTGTGAATGCCAAGGCGACCAAAGTGCCCACCAATCCCCCGTCATTAAAGACTCACATTCACTCCTCTCATTCACTGATCTTCCCCACGGCTCGTATGTCACTCCGGCGGCTTATTACGGCCACTTAGACACACTGCAAGAAGTGTCCCTCTGAACAGGGGACACTTTACTCTGACCAAAATAAATATTTGCCACAGAAGCGACATGACACATAATGTTTTTACCTAAGAGGTTAAACAAAAGTCCAATACACAACTATCACTGGTGTGATTATGAAAAACAAACAGCTTAAACTTCATGAAAATTGTTTCATTTTTGAGAAAGTCATTTTTAAATCATATAATATTCAAACAAACAATAACTGTAATTAACTTTTACATACATTTACAGTAATGGGTTTAGTATATAAATAAAATAGAGCATTTAAAGCTAAAACAAAACATACATTATAAAATACAGTTATGTTTGTACGCTGCAAAATAAATAACTCAACATTAGTCCTGAATATGATATTATTTATATTTGTGTGCAGAAGATTTAAGGACTTTGGTGGCTCCGTAAAAACGTTTTTTGACAAAAAAGATCATTCACAATTAAAGTTATTGATTCAATAGAAAAGAGACATCTACTCTCTGACAGGGAAATATATTATATATTATTGATATGACATTTACCAGGTGACTGAAGTCAGTTTCATGGTCTGTTAATTGGTTTAATTATTAAGGTGGTGAGGGATGGATGAAGTCTATGTTTAAGGCAAATAATGTTGGTCAAATTATTATTAAAAACACAATTACATGAAGTGATTGTGTAATGCAAATATTATATATAAATTATGTTGAAATTAGATTCTGCACCACAAACAAAATTAGAGAAATATATCAAAAAAATATGAAACAAAGATTATACCCAACAGACATGCTGTATTACAGTTTTTCAGATCGCGATACTGTAACAAATGTTCTTTCTGGAAGAACATTTTTCAAACAAGAAAATACAATTTATGTGTCTTATTACAGTTGTTTTTTATTGTGTATCTTATTAGGGAAATTTAAAATTGAAAAACCTTAATTCTTTAACCCCATCTTTTACTTTTTTAATTTGATTAAATGTTACAAATAAGAAATGTATGTTTTGAGTTAAAAACATATTTTTTATTTTTGTTAATATTAATATATATAGTACCTTATCATTTTGTTATTTTTATTATCTTTCTTTGTTTCTTGGATGGTATGGCATTCTTTAAATTAAATAAAAATGCAAGAAAAATAAATACAAATTGAAGAAAATTTTTATGAAATGAATGAAACAGTCCAGACAGATAAAGACACTTTTAGATATATTGATGAAATTAAAATAAGGAAACTGGAGTGGGGGTGAGATGACACCTCTGTACTGGTTACTGATTGGTGAGTGACGGTGGGCGGGGCTTACTGGTCAGCTGTCACTCACAGGGCTGATTGGAAGCTGCTGATTGGACAGCTTCCCTGAAACAAGGAAACCAAACAGACAGGAGCAGAAACACAACATGATATTAATGACCTGATATAAATAAATAAAAAATATATATATATAAAATGCCATGTTTGCTACACACAAGCTAACATGCTAGTTTATGCAGCTGTTGTCTTCAGGTGGGCTGCAGTTGTTTGGCCTTTCTGTCAAAAGGAGGAAACTCAATGGAAATTGAACAAAACCTCAGGGTGTACTGATCCAGTTCAAGAAACATTAACCATGCTAATGCTTTGAATGTAAATAAATTCACATTTTATCAGATTGTGATGATAGAATCTAATGAAATCCAGTTAATGACTCGAGTCCTGCAGCACTGAAGAGGATCAGCTGGTTCAAACACATCTGGACATCTCAGTTCGGTAGTTTATATTTATATTTAAACTGAAACAATTGTGAAGTGTGTCCTAACTACACGTTGAATTACAGTATAGAAGCACTTTTATTTCTGTGATCTGCATTTCCTCTTTCCAACACTCAGAAACCACAGGCCATGGTCCCGCCCACACTGTTTGATTGACAGGTGAGGTCAGGTACATACAGTGCAGAAACACCCCAACAGGAAAACCTCACAGATTACCACTTTAAATGCAAGTAAAAAAAAATCATTGTTTTTGTGTAATAATGCAGATTATCTGTCCACATTGGTTGTGATATTTCTTGCAGTGGAGCTGTTAGGGATCAGTGCCCATTCTGCAGCCAGACACCCTGTTTTGTTGTGTTTTTTTGCACAGAGTAAGCTGCCAACATGCTGCCAACCTCTGCTGTTCAGAGGGGGAGAGGGGTGAGGTGATGGAGGGGGGGGGAGAACAAGCATGGTTTAATCTTTATCTGAGCGTACAGGTGTGTGAAACACGGGCCGACTCTGCTGCACAGTTTACGGGACGATACGAGGAGCTGGTGAGTTGTCTTTGTTGGATTTATTTCAAGAGGTCACGGGGTTAAAATAAGATTCATAAAAAAGATTTATATTAAAAATAAGTTATGCATTTTGGACAAAAGAGTGTCTGATAACCTTGGGTTCAAATATCTGACAGACGGCTTTAGATTCAGTTCTCCAGCTCATCATTTAGTAATATGTACCTTTGAATTATTACATTTTCTCTGATTAATAATAAGACGTCACTGTTCAATCTGTGTCGGTACTCTCTGCATGGATAATTTGAATTTCATTTTTGACTTGCTTGGATATACTTCATGATTTGTCATTGACTTCTCCTTAAGATTTTTGTGGGAAGACAAATGAATATTCTGCAGAGAGTTTAATGGATACAACACCTCACTACAACATGACAGAGGAAATATTATGAAATGATGTTTGGCAGCACAATTTAAAGGGAGACACAGCAAAATTGGATTGATTTTTAGATTTTGTCTGTTTTTCTACTGTAGATATCTCCTAAATTCACCATATGTTAGCATCAGATAATGCCTCTTTAGCATATTTAAACATAACATTTCAGAAAACTTGTAATACAAAAAATAATCGTCTTAATGTCAGTAATTAACTGGTGAAGTTTCATGTTGATATCTATTTGTTATTTTTTTTACCCTATTCACCTGTAGTGTCTTCAAAATGTATGTAATTTTACAAAACATATCTTTAATATGAGTTTTTTCTCAGACTCTGATCCATAAATCTCCACTTCAGTAGCTCTTACATACATCTCTATATTCTGAAGGTTTTTTACAGAGGGGTTTGTTCAGATATCATTCATAGCCTGATTTATGCAACATTTTATTAAGAGAAACATGGAAGAAAAATGAGAAATAAAAAATTCCCTCTGTGAAAACCCTTGACTCTGATGTCAACAAAATGAAACAAGAATTTTGAACCTGGCTTCATCCAATGTTTAGATTTGTTCTTCTGGAAATCTGCGTAAATGTGCACATATTATAAGATAAATGCATTATTTGCATATTTAAACATATTTTTAAAAACATATACAAAAAAAATAATTGTCTTTAGTGTCTCTTCTCAATAATTTAACACTTTTTATTTGGAGGGAATTTAATCACATATTTCCCGCCCTGATACCTTCAAAGTCAATGCATGTTGAGTTTCAGTTCTTAGTAATTTTACCTGCAGGCTCGGTCTCTATTTCCAGCTCTGTTGTGAACCTGAGGCCACCAGGGAGCTCGAGGTCCACTGGTTTGAGTGGTGTGGACTAAGACCTGATGACATCATTGTTTAGAGCCCAGAAAATGCTTTTCAAAACTCCCAAAACCCTTTTTACCTGAGCCATGAGGATACGGGGGGTGGAACGGGGGAGTGAAACGGGAGAAACGTTGATCCGGTTTTGTGTGTTTTTGTGGTTCCAGCGGTGCTTCAGCTCGGTCATGGCCGACTCACAGCATCATCGCCTCTGTCTCCTCATCTGTGTCTGCACAGCGTTACTCCTCCTGCTCTTCAGCCAAGGTACGTCTGCAGAACATCAGAGGTTTGAGGAATCTGTGCTTTTTGTTTTTGGTGTTGTTGTATTGTAATATTTTGTCCGTCTAATTGAAATGTATGAAAAAGCAAAACTTGTTGGAACACCTTCAGTTTAATGAAATCCAATTCAGTTAAAAGGGATGTTTTCTTAATGGACTGTTGTATTGGATTGCATTAAAATGTGATGCATCTTCTCATGGAGGCTGCAGCTTTCAGGGACTAAAAAGTATTAAATATTATAAGAATAATTGGTAGTGTGGTGATATAACAGTATTGACAAAAACTGTGATGTTTAAAAACACATAATTGATATTGTGTAAATAATCCAGCTACTCTTATAAAATGTTATACATACAGTTATGGTCACAGACTCTCTCCATCTGCCTAAACTTGTAATTTGAGTGTAATTCATTCGTCAAAAAAAGACACAAAAGGCACAATCAATAAGGTTAAATATGAATTTGATTGCTGGCTTCATAGTTGCTTTTTCCCTCCAATTTTTTTTTAAATAACACAATTATTTAATTGAATATTTTTGCCATGAAAATCTGATACTGTGACATAATAATAATAATAATAATAATAATAATAATAATAATAATAATAATAATAATGATAAAAAATCAATACATAATTTTGGTAATAATACAACTACTACTAATAAGTATTATTATTATTATTATTATTATTATTATTGAGTGACTCTGACTAGATTTTTACTCCATACATGCATTTCTTATTTTTTTTATATATATTTTTTATATATTTTCTTTACAACTTTTCAAAACAAGTTCACAAAATGCCTCACAAAAAAACAGACAAAAAAAATATATATTGCATAAATTATACAAAGTAGAAGCTAAAGGTGACAAAAAATTCTATACACAACTGCAAATTATGATATTAAACAAATAAACAAGACAGTAAAATATGAAAAAAATAAATAAATCTTTGTTTGATTTCCCCGCAGCGTTAAGAGACAGACGGCAGGAGGACAGACACAGAAGAGACGTCCTCCTGGACTCCACAGGTCATTCTCATCTCACCATCCTCTCTCTGCTTTCATGTTATTGCTCATTTCAGGCTTCTGCTGCTGAGACAAAGAACAAATATGAAGTCAATCAACAACAATTCACAACCCAACACACTCAATATGAATCCATTTTTCATTATGACAAAGAAAAACAAGTTTTTATTGATATAATATCACACAAACGCAGCCCAGCACCTGACAGCTGGAATCATTATTCTCTGCTTGTTTGTTTACAGACTGTTTATGTATCATTCATAGTGTAGAGTTGGAGCTTTCTTTAAAGTATTGCTGATGAAGATCTGCTAAATGATTTAGTTTTTGAAGAACAGTAATAAGTCTTTCATGCAAGAATAAAACTCCAACAAATAGTATTTCATTGATGATTTGTACTGAAAGCCTCTGACATAACACCATGGAAGAGTAAAAAAATGAAAAAGTATACAAGAAACTAGAAGGGACACCTCTACCAAGGCTGCACAGTGCTTCTACACCCATTCATTTAAAGGAAATATTTCAAATTTTGTCATCTTCATCCTACTACTGTGTATAACAGGGCCAAAATTCTGTGGTAAAAGTCATACATTTACAATAATTTACGAGAATTGGTTTCATGAGGTTGATCCACATTTTTTTTAGACCCATGTTTTTTTTTCAAAATAAATGTATGACTCTATAATTTTGACTTTTTAGTGAGTTTATCTCTTGGAATATTACCCACCTCCCCAGGCTCTGACATATTGGTTTTTACCTACAATGGCCCTTATACACCATTGTTTCATCCTGATTTGGATTTGCCCTAAAAAGACAGACAATTGGTAAATGATTGACAGTTTTTTCTATTTCATATTTGAAGAAAGTACAATATGATAACAAATAACCCCAAAATCCAAAATACATATTCTTTCTCTTACCTGAAGTATTATTTATCAAGATGGATGTTTTAGTTGTGAGTCGCAGAGATGTCTTCCTTCTCTCCAATATAATGAAACTAGATTTGACTAAACTTGTTGTGCTTAAAGCTCCAAAACCAAAAAACATTTGAAAAAAAACTCAACAGCAATGTCTCTCTCCAGAAATCATGACCTCGTTACTGACGATAATCCACAGTTGTGATCATGCAGGAACTATTTTCTTTCAACCAGAACAATCCAAAACAATCTAGATTGATGAATTGCGTTGCTGCAAAAGGAAGATGTGTCATTTTTGATTTTGGGGTGAACCATCCTTATAGAAAATCTTCTCAAAAAGGACTTCTAATTATCCATTATGTTAAATCATAAATCTTGCAGCTAACAAACAAATGTGACTGAACACATCCTCTTGATGATAAAACACCTGAAGGATATCAAAGAAAGAGCCAGTATTACCTCGATAGATGAGACCAACCTCTTCACTGAACCCGGTTATATTAATAACTAACACCCCACGGATTCATTCCTCTGGGTAATTGTTCCTGTTTTTGACATCTTGCAATTACACAGCCACATTTTGCTGATGCAGCTAATTCCATAATAGAGATTAAAACCAGAATAAGCTCCCATTGACTTCTGATGAGGCTGTATGTGTCTGCTTTTACTTCCCAGAAATCCCAGCAGAGCACATCGACCCCGCTGCCATCGACCTCACTCCCCTGGTCAATACTTTAATAAATACGAGCCAATCGGGTACGTTGTCATAATATCATTCATGTGCGGATCAATTCTGAGCTGTAACTCTCTCATGTATGTCGTGATTAAACCTCAGCTTTTTTTTTTTTTTTTTTTTTCCTACAGAGGTCAAACTGAAGGCAGGACTGCTTATCTTCTTACACTGTCAGCTTTAAAGGACCAGTTCACTCAAATCACAACACTTTCTCTCTTACTATAAAAGGCATCTCTCCATGCACTTTTTATGTGCTGATGTTTTGTAACATCTGCCTCTAAATTGTCAGCCTGCAGCCAGAAACAATGGAGGTGAATGGAACTGGGTTTGTTCTGCTCAAAGCAACAAAACGTGACATTTCAGAAGAGAACAAACCGCTATCTGCCGAGAAAGTGTACACTTTACTCTCTATTATCAACAAAACATGGTCTCACAAGGCTTTCTGACCACATCAGTGTAAAATAATGTTGTTAAAAAAATGATACAAAAAGAATCCCTCTCAATCATCACTATGACAAACTAGAAGAATGTCTGCAGAGACCAGGCAGAAACCTAATACATACCAATTTGCTCACAGTGTGATCATAATAATCCTAATTGCGTTAACTGTTCAATACTGAAAGCAGCACAAACTGAATCCTGCTCTCCTCCGTTGTATCAGAGTCTCAGGCTGTGAAACCAACAGGTTAAAGTGAACATGTGTTTTTTGGGAGATTTGGGTGAACTGGACTTTAAAGAACCTTTTTTTACCACAATATTACCTTTTTATATTACTGTCTTTGTGGTGACATTTAGGGGATATTAAGTATAATGTGATCAATTTGAATGCCTGCCTCGAGGTTTTCTATATTTTATGAAATGTGAATTTGTCTTTACCTCACAGTGCTTTGCCACAAACAACATATTGTGACATGATTTGTCTTTTTGCCTGCATGATCTTGCCTAAACCTTTACGAAGTAGTTTTGCTGCCTAAACCTAAATAAGTTGTTACCTTTTGAAGGCGGAAGTTTATTTTTGAAAAGACTGTATTCGCTGCACTTTAATCAGCATTTTTCCTGTGAATGATGCCAACCAGTTCATAATCAATCACTTCAATCACCACTGTGTCACCTCATCCAGCGATAGACTAACATTCATTTATTTAAATAGAAATCCTCCACATTGCCACTTTAAACATACTCTAGTCTCATAATATAACATTGTCCTTATAGTGTCTCTTGTTGTCCTCCAGGCTCCCGGCAGCTCTTCTCCCTCCTCAGTGTGACGTCCTACAGCTCTCTGGCTCTCCATAAACTCACCCTGCTGGTCTACAACAGTAAATACACACACAATACTATGTATATAATACTCTTTAAGAAGAGATATACAACATATGTAAAAGCTGTTATACTTTGTGTTGGATCTCAACGTATTGTTAGTGACAGTGTACTGGGTCCATTTCTGTGATAAATATAACTTAGTCAGTGGAGCCATCTAGCGGTTTGGATGTGTAGCTGCAGTTAGGAGATTAGGGAAACACTGATATATTTTATAACTCTGTTATCATGTATTTCTACAGAGCCCTTAAGGTGGACATGGGGGAGAGAGGAAATAGATGTGGGGGTAGTGTATATATACTTTTTGGTTCTCCTAGGAAATATTTTGAGTGGGAAAAAGTACATCTGTGACGTCTGTTTGACTCTAAATGGAGCATAATTTACTAAATGAACATCATGCTGTATTGAAGAAGACTTGAAACTAGAGATTGAGACCATAAACTCATGTTTACAATGTTTACTGAGGGAATAAATCAAGAGAGAAGTAGAGTCATTTTCTCATAGACTTCTATACAACCAGAGGAGTCGCCCCCTGATGGACACTAGAGAGAATGCAGCTTTAACACAAGAAGCTTTGACTTCACTCGCCAGAACCAGAGGTTGCAAAAATTAGTTTCATTTTTAAATTAATTTAACATTTACATCAGATCATGTTTCTTTTAGTCTGCACTGTATTTCCTAAAACCTGTAATCTGTCAGATCTCTGAACTCTGAACTCTCTGAACTGATGTTTGTTTTTACAGTTTCCAGCATTAAAAGTGTGGAAAGCAACAAGTTCAGGAGAAGATTCTGCTACTGTGTCACCAACGAGACCAACGACCTCACAGGTGAGCAGCTTTTTAAATATTTCATTTGAGTTTTTGAGTATTTCAGCTAAAAATGTCCCTTTATTTCTCATCAGACTTCACGGCCATACTGTTGGACGTGATGGGAAACTCGTCGAGTTACCTTCACGAGCTCTTTAAATCTGCCTCCATATTATCAGGTGGGTGTGAATGAATACATCTAAAGCATGTGTTTCCTGTTGTTCCTGCTCTTTTTAATGTGATATATATATATATATATACCTACAGTGTGTTTTCTGTTTGTGTGCCTCAGTGAGCCAGAGAAACAACTCGGACTGTATCTACATCTGTGTGATGGCAGGTAAGATGGGTAAGTAGAGCTCACTGGATCCGTTCTACTGAGTTCTATTTAAAACTGATCCACTGTGTGTTTAATGTGATCATTTTATTCTGCAAAAGTGATACTGTAGAGACTTTAGATAGTGATACTGCAAAATGGGATAAGAGGTCGTGGGATATCCTGGTATTTTTGGCATATTGCATTTAAAATACTATGTATTGAGACGTACTAAAACTTTCTGGCATACCTAAGTAGTATGGCAGAATGGGTATTGGAACACACATCTTGTTTTTAGGAATTAGGAATAAAACCTTTTTCTTCTTCTTTTGTGTCTCATTCTGTAAATCTGGCGTCACATTGGAGTTGTTGAAATCAGCTAAATATTCAGCCATGACATTGAAAATATTTTTAGATAAATACTAAACTATGCTGTGTGTCCTCCAACATGACAAACTCTGACAAAACCTGCCGTCTTATTTTTAATATTTTTAATATTTCAAAAGCTGTTTTAGTCACAAAAATATGTGAAAACAGTGTCCAGGTTGAAAGATTCCAAAGTTATGCTTTAAATTATAAAACGGATGAATACATTTATATTTTAGGACCAAACATTAAAGATGTGATTCTCAGATTTTGTCAAAGGAAGTATTTGCCAGTTGCATGTGTTTTGTTCTGTGCACTTATAAAAGGTTAAGAGAATGTGACAGTAAATACAGATATTATACATGTAACATCCAAAGTGTCTTTTCATGGACTGAGTAGTCCAAAAGGTTTTCTCCTCATGGAGTGATTGTGAGTGATGGTGTTGTGTGTTCTGTCCAGGCAGAGAGGTGCCGGAGCTCTGGGAGGTCGGCTCCATCACGCCGCTCTTCAACCAGACCATCGTGGAAGGACCACACAGAGGTTTTTTTCTTCAGCACACACTGATGCTCTTGCCTTTTGTTATTCCATTTCTTACCACCAAGTGGCAGCGTCGGCTCAGGATACAAGCTCAGATGATTATGGAGATTTTCCTCTAAACTCACAGACCATGTTGCAAATATTTAAAATGAAAATCTTAACGAAACACAGGAAAGCAAAAGTGTACATGAGATATTTTATCTTCCTTCAGTCATAGTTTTGTAGCGTCAGTATTTTCCCTGTTTTCCACACTTAAAGATTACATTTTGGAAGTCAATATGAAGCAAAGACGAGACTTCTACTGTTCGATTGTCATGAAAGAAAAGAGAAAGATAGTTTAGAAATGTTAAGGTTTCACAGAAGATTTATTGATTCAATACTAGATAAAGTGTAAAACATTTTGGTTTCTTTTTGGTATTTTGGTGTGGTTTGTGGGTTTCAATTACCTCTTTCTCAAATATTTAAAATTAAAAAAAAGAAGATTAGGCCTTATCTTAGACTTAAAACCTTTCTTTTCTTAGATATTTAATCATCTTTTAACCTCTAACAATAACACAACGTGAGTTTAAGACATCCATCCTCACACCTACATTTACAAATGATTTGCAGTTCATTTTAATATAATGTTTGGTTTCCTAAAAACTGTTTTTGGAAGATTTATGACTTCCAAAAATAACAGTTTTCATCTTGCGACGCTAAAGTGACTTCCTGTTTGATGTTGCATGATTAACATGGCTGTAGATGTTTTATTATCAAACTATTTACAGATTCCTAAAGTTGATAAGACGTTTCTAAACTAGTTTAGTCATTTACATTTTATTTATTAATATTGCTAATTTGATAGGGACAGTGCACATTAATAAAACATCACTGTAAATGCAACAGTGTTAACAACAGAGTTAAGGATTAAAATTACAAAGTTATTCAACATTTATTATTTTATAAGCGTGCATAAACAATAATAAAAGAAGAGAGAATATTAATATACAGTAAATGAAAAACATGATTCAGGATACTCTTATAATACATCACACATTACTAAGACATGCAACACAGAGGCTCCTAAATAACACATGCAATGCAAATAAATGAGGGATAATTATGTTAATAGAAACGTGGACTAAAGACAAGATTATGCTGCATTGTTATACACATACAGAGCAGAATCACAAACCATAAAAGCATACAGAGTATATGAAATAGCAGAAAAACAATAAAAGACATGCATGAATTCACAGCTAGCTGGAGCAACACAATCCTGTATTTTATTCAGATTTAAGTCTTATTCTTCAAAGGGTTCCTCTTCCTCCTTCCTCCCTTTTTCCTGATCTTTTGGTCTCTCTTTTCAAGTAGGTAACGTCTCCTCCTTCAGACTCCCTGTCGGTGAGTAACTCTGCGCTTTAAAAAAAAAAGCTCATTCAAGCATCTGTTGTCCTCTTCAGGACGCTTTCGAGAGCCGTTCTTGTTTCCAATCATCTATTTTAAACCTTCAGAATGGCACCAACTGCCCACCAATCTGAGTCACATCTCTCCATCTGGGATGAGCTCCATGTTAACCAGCCGAGTCGTTTCTACTGCACATGGTGAGTCTCCACGGGAGGCCCGAGTTTCATGTTCAGACTCCTTCTGTGAAACCTGCAGACTGGGAACGAGCTTCTAACGGTCGCCAGAATAACTTTTAAAAGCTGTGAACAGGAATAAGCTACTGGTTTATCCGTACTACGGCTACTGAATGTTATCGAAATGTCCCTGTAAAGATCAAGCATCATACATTAGGGGTAAAGGTCCGTTTTTACTGTTGATTTTTTGCTATCTCAGATGAAAGTAGACACTGGTGAGAGAAACATGTTCAAATCTGTGGTCATCAATCTAAAACAATCGCCCTAGATAGACAACATTTGGGGGAAAAAGGCCTGAAAACATCAAAATCCTCTAAAGACTACTCTGATCTGAAAATTTGAACCCATAAAGAGTTAGTTTACACACTGCACAACTGAAAATGTAATAAGTAATGGGTTTTTTTAAGTGTCTGCAAATGAGTCATAGTTTTATAATGATATCAGGGAGTTTTCTAGAAAGTTAACGATGTAATTTCGTAAAAAATCTACAAAAACTTAAAATGTTCTCGCTAGAATTTAAACTTATGTTAAATAATAATACATTTTCCTTATTATTGTATTCTTTTTTTCATTATTGTAATGTTAATCTTTGAATATGTTGAATTGTGTAATTTCCAGTTTAATATTTTTCTCATTTGTGCTCTATGCTCAGTAATATAGCTTATATTAGCTGAGCATCTGATTGTTATTAATTGAAAGTATTTCTTTATATTTTCTCATTGTTCTGTCCAAGACAATTCATGAACAATTATTGTTAAATTATAAGGAAATGATGGACATGTGTAAAAAATAAAAATAAATTCCAGGGTTATTTCTAAACAGCTTTTGTGAAATTATTAGGATTAGCACATTTACTTTTATTTAAATGAAGAAAAATAAAATAAATGATCTGGTATATGGAGGAATCTGAACTTCTACAACAGCTAAATGTAATCTATTAAATTTCATATTCACTTTATTAACTAAAAAATACTGATCATCACATTTACAAATTTTGTTTTTACAACCAAAGATTGATTCATCAAATAATTGACATTAATTATTGGTTGGTTATATGATTTTTTCTTCTCGTTTGTGTTTGAATCATTAGTTTCCCCAGCAACTACCGATGACACAGCTGCTACAACAGCGAGGATGACCACCTCCCAGCCGCTGTCAACAGCTCGTCAACCTGCAGCCATCGCGCCTCAAAGTCAAACCACAGCGGACGAACCAGAGACGACACAACGAGGGACGACAGGAGCAGTGATGACGGCTCAGACCACAGCTACAGAGAGAGGAACAACTCTACAACCAATCACGTCCACGCAACCAACCACCACCCTGCAGGTCACCACTGATTCTGTCGCAACAGCTGCAGCTCCAACCACAATAAGAGCTCCACCAACCACATCAAGCATAGTAAGACCTCCATCAACCACATCAACCATAGTAAGACCTCCATCAACCACAGTAGGAGCTCCATCAACCACAGTAGGACCTCAATTAACCACATCAACCACAGTAGGAGCTCCATCAATCACAGTAGGAGCTCCATCAACCACATCAACCACAGTAGGAGCTCCTTCAACAACAGTAGGAGCTCCATCAACAACAGTAGGAGCTCCATCAACCACATCAACCACAGTAGGAGCTCCTTCAACAACAGTAGGAGCTCCATCAACCACAGTAGGAGCTCCATCAACAACAGTAGGAGCTCCATCAACCACAGTAGGACCTCCATCAACAACAGTAGGTGCTCCAACAACCACATCAGCCACAGTAGGAGCTCCATCAATGGCGTTAACCACAGAAGGAGCTCCACCTACCACAGTGGGAGCTCAATCAACCATAGTAAGAGCTTTATCCACCACATCTGCGACAGTAGGAGGTCTATCAATCACAATTAGAGCTCCATCAACCACAAATAGAGCTTTATCAACCATAAGAGCTCGACTTACCACAGTAAGAGCTCCACCAACCACAGTAGGAACCACATCAACCACAGACGGAGCTCCATTAACCATAAGGACACAACCAACCACAGACAGAGCTCCATCAACCATAGTACCAGCTCCATCAACCACAGTACCGGCTCCATCAACCACAGTACCGGCTCCATCAACCACAGTACCCGCTCCATCAACCACAGTACCAGCTCCATCAACCACAAGAGCTCCATCAACCACAAGAGCTCCATCAACCATAGTACTAGCTCCATCAACCACAATACGAGCTCCATCAACTATAAGAGCTCGACCAACCACAGACCAAGCTCCATCAACCACAGTACAAGCTCCATCGACCATAGTACGAGCTCCATCAACCACTGTACGAGCTCTGTTGACCACTGTAAGAGCTCCATCAACCATAAGAGTGCCATCAACCACAGACCGAGCTAGACCAACCACAGTTCAAGCTCCATTAACCACAAGCACAACCCAACTGGCCACAGCGTCCACCAAACCTACAACTTTCTTACCAATCATTAGTCTGACCCAATTAATCACAGCTACACAGCAGCCGAGTACAACCACCCAGCACACGACTTCTACAGCTCATCCCACAAGACCATCAGCTGTCCGTCCCACAGCAGGATCAACCATGGATCGAAGGACTACAGGGCTCCTAAGCAGGAGAACTACAACACCCAGCAAGTCTGTGGAAACAGAAAAACCAGGTAAGTCAGTATTATTTTTATTATTATATGAGTATACAATAGTTTGTGTAATACACCATCTGTGCTGTGGTGTTGCATATAAGATGTCAACTGGAAGTATGTGCAGTAGGGGGTTTGTTCATTTTTAACTGGAGGATTGAACCTAGCAACATAGTTTAGAGAAATATTACAAAACCAAGACCAAACTGACACAAGGGCTCAGAGAAAAAGACGCAGTAACAAATCCGTCTTCTACTTCAGCGCCACGGATTTATCAACACTGAGCACAGTTACTCCATGGATTCAAACTTGCACAAAAAAGCTAAGAAATCAATGAGTCAGACAGACCAGACTAACATATTCAACTAAGCAACACCTCTACCCAATCTGATGGAGGTTTGGTGAGGTTCACAACTTAAAGGAGAAGTTACCCATAGATGCTTAAAAGGATATTTTTCACATCAATGCTGATGGTCCTGACGGGGATCTTTTCTCTGTTTTTCTGTCTTAATGTACCGGTCAGTCTTAGCCGGAGCAACTTGTGTCTGCATAGTTGGAAATTCACGTGTGAATATACATACATGTCTGTATTTACCGCCAACAGACATTAAATCTATATTCAATGATGCAGATCATTTGTGATCAACTTTGTCTCTATATGCAAATAGCAAAAAACGAATTTTCTGTGTTTCTGTCTTTTCTCCCCTGAAATCTTTGGAGCAGCAGACAATGTTTATACAGTTTCCTTCTGCTAATCCACTCTAATCAGGAAATACAGATACAGAATGTAAGAGGGAGTGCTGCCACTCTAAGTAAAACAAATAAATAAAGTGAAGGCACAAAGCATCTGTTACCAGATGGATCTAGAATGAGCTGCAAACGTGACCTAAATGACAAACTTCCAGGATGATTCAGAGCTGTGTCTGTTGGACGGAGACGAAATATTGAACGAAGTCAGACACCTTTTATGCCCAAACATTAACCCCCAATCTCCAGAGAACATAACGCACAATAGTCATAAAAAAAATGATATTTGAGAGACATCAAACACAGGTTGAAGTATTTTTTCAGTTTTTGTGAGCAGCCTGTTTGCTGCTCTGCTGGGTTTGACTCTGCTCTCAGACAAACAGCTGTAATCACATCAGATGCATTCACTGTCATTTCTGGACACACCGGCGGATACTGATTCAATTTCAGCCTGGGGAAAGGTGTGTGTTAGAGCATGGGAAGGAGAGAGGGAGCCGTGCATGAGGCTAAGATAGTCACCATGGTAACGCAGGCGCAGCTCCCCCCCCCCCCTCCTCCTTTTGTGTGAAAGCTTTGATGGTGTCAAGCCGCAAAGGTTAAAAGCAAATTAAGGCCAAAATATTCAGCGTCTATCCGTCTGCGGCATGATCAGTTAGGATGGAAAGCTGTGTGATTCAAATTCAACGAGATAAAATGTATTCTTAAATTATATAACACTTAAAATTAAGAGCAGTATGAGCAGTTATTATAATTTTTTTATTACAGAATCATTATTCACACATGAAGACATTTATTTAATTTACGTCCCATAAAAACATACATTTATTTTTTTATTTATTTTTTATTGTCTTTGAATGAATTTATTATTTTATAAAAAAATGTTTTATTACAGAATCATTATTCACACATGAAAACATTATTTAATTTACTTCCCAAAAAACATGATTTTTATTTTTTTATTATTATTATTATTTAAATTTTTTAGAGAATCATTATTCACACATGAAAACATTAATTTAATTTCCTTCCTAAAAAAACATGATTTTTTAAAATTTTTATTACTGAATCATTATTAACACATGAAAACATTATTTAACGTACTTCCCAAAAAACATGAATTTATCACATTTATTTTATTTATTACAGAATCATTATTCAAACATTAAAACATTAATTTCATTAATTTAGTTTACTTCCCAAAAAAACATTATTTATTTTATTTATTACAGAATCATTATTCACACATGAAGAAATTAATTTCATATTTTCTTATTTCAATAAATGGAACTCAATGATATATACATTTAAAGTGAATGTGTTTTGCTTTGCTTAAAGGTCAATAAAGGGGAAAAATTACAAAATCATACAACCCCTTCTGATTTATATTTGAGTCTATGGATCTGAAAAAACACACTGAATCTGAATGTTAAAAATTAGAATTTACACAGTATTTCCAAAAATATGATGCAATCCTCCTCCAGTGCAAATTGACCCCCAAAAAAGAAAACAGATTGTTTGCAACAGAGGTCCCAAAACCAGATTCGGACACACAGACATTGCAGTTTTCTGTTTGTGGTAAAACTCGGCTACAAAGACGCTTTGGAGGTTTTCCACATTTAGTCTGACTTGTGTTTCTTTACATGTCCCACAATGTCAGCTGGGGATTTATAAAAGCATCAAAACAATCTCAAATCTCATGAAAGGAAAACACAACAAAACAAATGAACTATGAGATAAAAATAAAAAAACGTGCAATTTATTCCAGTTTCTTATTGATGCATTTAAAATCATGTAATAGACAGTGAATAGTCACATTAATCAGACACTGGTAAACACTGAGGACACGCCACATTTCAATATTTCCCAGTAGAACCAGTAGGTGACAGTAACGTCTCACTGCAGAGACAGCGGCCGCTCCCCCACTGACTTTCTGCCTAGCAACAGACAGAAGGCCGGAGCATCCCGTGCCATTTCTCACCGAGTCATTAGTGTGCATCAAAAATGAGCTGCACGTCTCTGCCCAGCAATGTGTGACACACACACACACACACACACACACACACACACACACACACACACACACACACACACACACACACACACACACACACACACACACACACACACACACACACACACCAGTGATAAGAAGCTTTGGCTCATTGAGGCTGATGTGTGTCATGTGGCCACTGCACATCATCTCATGCCAAGGCTCTGCTGCCTTTTGTGCTCTAAAGAATGGAGACGGCTGCAGGTTTTCAATGTGACTGGAGGAGAAACACAGCAAAATGGCAAAGTTACATTTATATATAAATTATAACTATTATACATATGACCTCTATAGGACATTTATGCACAAACACAAATAAACACCACGTGGTTAAGTAAATATAAGCAGATACAGTGTTTCTGATGCTTCAAATGTTAAATATGACCAAAACATTTATTGCAGACTGCAAGTCATAGCATTTACTGTCATTGACTCTCATTTACAATATGTAAATTAAAAATAATACATGTCTATAGTTGAGTTGTGTTGCCTCTGGACAAACATTCCTCAGGTTTGGCTTTGGTCATCAGCAGACTTGTGTAGTTTAGGAATACATCGTTGTTTGTTTTGAAATAATTACTAAAAAGTTACGTGACAAATTGACATTGGATTCTTTGTTCACACGGGGAACCAACAGCGGTCTCCTGGCTGAAAGATCGTTTTTTGTTGGACTCATTTACTTCCCCATCTCTTCCCGCCCTCTGTGGGTTTTTGTGATCTTTACACTTCCAGTTTCATGATTTATGTGGATAACACACAAAATTATTTATTTGATATCTATGAATTACATTTTTGTAGGTATAGCTTTGAATGCTGGATGAGACCAGCAACTCTCCACATTGTTCCCTCTGATCAGCACATCCCACCTCCCTCCACTATTTCCGTCTCTACCACATGCTCAGAGTGTGGCCCATGTGGGTTGCACTTTAATCTCGTTTTTTGTTTCTTCTGTGTTTTGTTGCAATGATGCAATATGGCCCTAAAACAAGGTTTACCTGTGCTTTTCTTGTTGGGGACAAACATGTTCTTGTGTAAAATACATTTTCTTGTTAAATTTGCATCTACACTTGTTAAAAATCTGCCAAATCAAAGGGAGCTGAGCCAAAACACAGGAGTTGTAGAAAGGGAAATAAATAAACAATCATAGAAGATGAAGACTAACTTATAAACCATGAATCATAAATCTTTTCTAAAGCCTGATTTATAAAATGTTGCCGCTCTGCGTATCGCTCTGAATTGCACGATGAGCAAATAACTGCAGAATGTGGAGAAGTATCTGATTAAAATTTTTCTTTTGAATATGTATTTTTATGGTAATGAGGAGACCGTGTACCTGCAATGCATTAATGATGATTAGAATGCATCGGCACCAGTGATTCCTGTAATGGGAATTTAAGTACTGAAACGGCATTATGCAAAAAAAAAAAGGAATACAATGAGAGAATTTGAAGGATGGGTGTGAGGATGATTTATTCTGCACATAAAATCTCCAAATCCCCCCTTTCAGAGGTTAATTATAACGTCTTTGTTTCGTTATTTTACGTGCCTGTGTGATCATCTTTTTTCTTTGCAATTAAGTTCCAAATTTAGCAGACGAAGTCATTACACTGCTGGTTTCTGTGAGCGTGGATCTGATTGAACACAGATCCGTTCCAGAGCTTTTAAACTCGTGACTGACGTGACCTCTGGCTCTGTCTGTTGAGAGGTTGTCCGTGGAGGAGGCCCGAGCTGACCGATGCCTTGCTCCCCGGCAGCAGCAGCAGCAGCAGCAGCACGACGACCGTCGGCGCTCACAAGCTGCAGCCCTGCGTCCTCGAGCTCTGCAAGTTCTTCTCTCAGTGCCTCTGCAGACCCTTCGGCCACAAGACGCGCATGAAAAGGTTTATTCACACCGTCGACACCGAGATGACCCCGCTGCAGATTGTTCATTTTTCATCATATAAACGTAGAAAAGCAGAATAATGGAGGAGATCAGAATCACAATCACATACAAGGAATATGTGGCTATGTGATTAATTGGTGCGTACAGTAAATAACAAACAAAGTGCAATACTAAAGACATAGTTTAAAATAGAAATATGAAAATTTACAATAAAATATGGTAAAAGGTAAACAAATAAGAGTATGTTAAAGCAGGTATATTATTTTATTAAAGTGTCAGATGAGAGTGAGAGAAGGAACCAAAAAAAAAAAATACATAGAGACGCTGATTAACAGATCTACACCGATATCACCTCATAAAAGAGCACAACTGAGAAAAAGAGAAAACATGGACTTCTAGCAAAACGTCTACATGCTGGAATGAGGGTGGAAATAGGCTGAGAAGCATATTAGACAATAACTCCCAATAAATATAACTAAGCAAACCTTCACTGAAGTGGAGCAAAACTCACTTTGAGGGATATAAACAAGTTTTTCTTAATTAATCAGGAACTTTCTTGTCGAGAGATTTGATGCCAGCTTCTCGCTACGTTTCCTTCAGTGCTAAAAATAGAAATAGATATCACAGGAAAGAACAGGCAATAAATATTTATACACAAGTTACTGATTTGGTTGCAATCTGCTGATTAAAACGTCAATCTGTTTCAGACTTCACTCAGTAAGCATTGAATACTAAAAATAAAACAGGGTTAGATGTTGGATGTAAATAAAAATGCTGGTTGAAAAGTAAAAACTTAGTTTAAGTCAACTTCCTTTAAACTGAAACATCACCTCATTTGACACCATATGTACTCTATATACCCTAACCCTAACCCTAACCCTAACCCTAACTTTGCTTAAAAAAATGTTTGCAATGTTTCTATCATCGATTTCCAGACTTGAATTTTTCAAGTTTTTCAAAGTTCATTGCACATTTTTAAGTTAAATTAAGAAATAACCCCAAACTAATCCTAATAAATAAAAAACAAAACAAAAAACTTTTTTTTTCATACCTTCTCTGTTTGTATAGTTCCATTTTTCCATGTCCAACTTCAACCACAACTTTTTTTGACCTACAAATCATCAAATCATTTTTAGCCCTTTGACACGATATCTGTAGTTCAGTTACCTCTTCTTGTGAGTCTTTAGATTCTTCTAGTGTTGGGCAGCTGATGTTGGTGTGAAGGTCAGACGTTAACAGTCATCTTCTTACCTCACAGATACTGTGACGACAGCCACCTCTGGTATGAGAAACACACGTCTGAGGTGTGTCGGCGGGTCAGGAGAGTCTCCTTCTCCAGAAGTAAGTGGTCTTTACTGTCCATCAATTGATCCATAGACGCTCCAGGTGAAGAACTTAGCGGCTCTGAAAGCGGGTAAATCCTCGTCAGCTGTCAGGATCTTTACACTGGCAGCTTTATCCAGACTTCACAGATCGATGAATTCAGGTCAGAGAATATATCTGCACACTGTACCTTTATTACTGTCTGTATGCCTCTATCCACAGATGTCTTTCTGCTTATTTTTAATGCCAAACAACATTAACATGAAATGAGGCCATAAATAACAAAGTTTAGGTACTGCTAGTACAACTTGTATTCCAAGACAGGTGAAAAAATAAATAAATAAATGGAATGATCACTGATTCACTAGCTCATGTGAACTATAGGCAAGTTTGAGACTTTGGAAAATTGGCTTTATTGCCAGGAGTTAGATGAGAAGATTGACACCACTGTCATGTTTTTGTGTGATGAATATAAGCGTTTAGCCTGCACATGGATGGCAAAAAGTTTCCTTCGAGTTTTTGGTTTGAACACAGCATTACTTTACCTCATCGGGGGATTCTGGGGCACGTCAAACTATTCCTTTTAATGTAAGGTATCCGGAACAACAACAAAAAACAAGTGAACAAAAATGTTCAAAGAAAAAAGACAGCTTAGGCAGGAAGTCGGGATGGGTTCAAACAACCAGAGGACTTTCACCCAGCAGTCCGCTGTTAAAGTCATGTGCAAGCAAACTTTTACGAAACAAAAATACTTATTTTAACCCAAATCTTTCCCTAAATCTAACCAAGAAGTTTTGTTGTTTAAACCTAAATTTGATTTTGTTGAAATTCACGACGTGGTAAGTGCAGGTTGGCCTGAACTAAGAATTCAGACCGTTTCAATCAGTTTTTAAGAGAAATTCTGCAAACTAACAGACACGTTAAAGGGACAGAAATCATAACCTCCCCAGGTGAGATACTTATGGAGCAGGTGATGCATTAGCTAATCTGTTGTTCGATGCTTAAAAACAATAACTTGGAGTGACGACAATTTTTGCACATTGAAGACATGTTGGTGTTTTTTAAACTCTGTTGTGAGTGTGTGAATGAGAAATAATTGGGGAGCACACTTCATCCTTCACCTGTACTGATGGGGACGTGTCAGCCATGTAACTGGGAGTCGGTATCACAGCTCATTAGAGCAACAGCTCTGCAGGAATCTCGACTCCTCCGAGCTAATAGGTTCAAGAGGTCGCATGGAGAGACGCCTCTCTCCCAGCTTCTGACACGCCGATCATCCAGAGCTGATCCCGCCGCCGGGAGGCCTCACACAGTGTCACATCAGTCCTCCCTCTGGCTCCAATTAGTCCTCAGTGTTTATTTTTAGACTCGCTTTTACCAGGCGTTGATTTTAAACTCAGCATTGAGGGAAGTCAAGCTAAAACGTGTTAACTTTCTATTAATAATAATTAACTGTCACAGTTTTAAATACGTGGTTAACGTTGTGAATTGGAACAATTAGGGTTGTGTGTACAAAAAGATCTTGGTTTGTTACTAATGGTGTAACGGACCACTGTCCATCCGTTATCCGTATAGATCCCCTCTCCTCGATTGGCACTGAAATAACTACAAATAGCAATCATTTTGCCAAAGACAATTTATTTGAGTGGTCTTGTAGTCTATTAAAAGGCTAAAAAATATTGGTAAAGACCCGTTTCTATTTTCTGCAGCCGAAGTTAACGCCCTCAAATGTCTTCTTTTGTGAAATAGCCTCCACAGTGATACAAATGTTTATAAAAATTGCAAAAAATCCCATGGGAGAACCTGAAAGCCGTGAATGTATTCGCACTTTTGCTGATGATTTAGTAATTTATCAATCCAATATAGTTGGCTTTTTTTTTCAGTTGACTAATCGATGGCCTAATGATTTCAGGGCAACACGTTATGGCAGATATTGCCAAATTGGTTGCGCCACCAAGAATTTGGCAACAAATTATTAAAAATGAAAATGGAAAATCAAAACAAAACAAAAGAAAAGTAATCATCAGATATTTTGTAATTTTTTTGCCGCATATGAATTGATTACGAATCAAATTTGCATCAGATTCTTGTGGATTGCATAATGGACAGAACGATTTTATGGTATCAGAAAATAAAGGACAAACCTTTTACATTGGAGCTCCTCACAGTGGAGGTTATTGTCTCTTCTGTCTTCTATCATACCCACTGACGACAGGAACAAAAAGGCTGTGTGTGTTTAAATCCTCCTCCATGTTGATAGTCACTTTAGCATTACTTTAGTTTTTAACAGAGCCCAAACACCTTGACCATTCAAGTGATTCTGCAGGTGCATAATTCTGCAACAGGTGGTTATTAAACAATTAACTTGACTTGTTTTACTAAAATTTTAAATGTGGATAAGGTCATTTGTAATGTCTGATTTGTTGCTGATCTTCTGGGTTACTATAAAACCTTTGTCCCAAGTATTTCAAAGATGTTCTCATTAAACTGCAGCTGACAGAAGAATCTGTCTCTGGTTACCTGGTCGTAACCCTCCTCTCCTCCCTCCACAGATCTGAAACAGAGATGCCTGACAAAGATGTGCAATAAACTGTGACCAGAGTGGAAGCAGAGGAGAAACAAAGAGCTGTTCATTATCACAGGAAGTGACTGAAACTACAAACTTTCAGCTGAGTAAACTTTTGGAACATCTGGAGAATGTATGGAAACTGGAATCTTGTTTCTAAACTGGATGGTTTGGAAACGATTCACCCTGAACGTCTTCATTCAACTTTTACACATCATGTCATATTTTTGACATTTATCGCTTTAATCTCCACAGTGATGTGATGTTAGATTTTAGAGCCAAGAGGACTTATTGTACGACTCATACCGGACACCAAAACCTGGAATCCTGAAACTGAAACAGTGCGAAAACTCTAAAACTGACGGACTATTTATGAAACTCATATTTAAAGCCAAACTTTCAAAATCAACTGAAGATTTTGAGGTTAGGAAAAGAGTCTGGAATTTAAAAAAAAGTTTTTGCAATTTAATAAAAGTCTGTCTAATTTTCCCAGCTGCCCCTGCTCCATCTCTCTCATGCTCCTTTTCAATCAGATCGATTGTTCCCTCTTAATACATCAAAACTGTTTGAAAGTAGTGCAGTTGACCAAAACTTTAATTTTAATTGACAACTAAATAGCAGAATTTAAACACATATAAACGCTGTATTCGTTTTTGCAATCGTTGAACACAAGTGACCATATTTGGACTGAGGAGGAGTGATTGTCCACCTGTCAATCAGTGTGTAGCCCCGCCCTAAAACATACCCTGCTTTATGGTCTGTTTGACTCCAAATGGACCATAATTTACGAAATGAACATCATGCTGTATTGAAGAAGAGATTGAGACCATAAACTCATGTTTACAATGTTTACTGAGGGAATAAATCAAGAGAGAAGTAGAGTCATTTTCTCATAGACTTCCATACAATCAGACTTCTTTATGCTACCAGAGGAGTTGACCCCTGCTGGTCAGTAGAGAGAATGCAAGTTTTACGACACCTCCGCATTGGCTTCACTTGGCAGAACTTGAGGTTGTAACTTTATACAAACGCAGTCATTGTGTGTGAATGGGTCAATGTGGATGAAAAGTGGCTTACAAATGCTTACAAAAAGTCCATTAACTACCAGATGCAGCTGAAAGCTCACTAAAAACTACGTCAGGCTTAGATTTTATTTGTCATGTACAGATAACTACTATTAAACCCTTAAAATGTAGCTTATGAAATGTAATGCATGCTTCTTCACCCTAAAATGTTTCTTGTTACGCCCATCCTAATGCATGTGCATCCTGCCCTGCATGCTGACTCTATAGGTTCCCTCAAGGAGACAACCAGACTCATGTTCGATTTCATCCACTTCCTGTAACATGACAATTGACAAAAACATATGTACCATCCTCCGGCACAGATGCACCTGTTCCACACAATGCTCCACTATCAGCTCCCCCCTCCCCTGTTTATTCAACCAACAGCTCCTCTGCCCCCCATATCCCTGCAGGTATTCATTGATCCTTGGGAGGATCAGATAAGACCAAGTCGACCCCTGGGTCACAAATCCAGCCCCCCGCGGGACAAAGACCACTCTGTGGGACCCTCTGTTAGGACCCCCACCTCTGTTAAAGCTTCAAATACCTGCACAGGAACCAAAACCACGATAAGCTCCTGCTCAGGTGTCACCGGAGAGCCAATAGGACTTGAACCGAAGGGGCTCGCCTCCTCAGTTTGGACTGATAAACAGTTAGTGGGTCTGAAAGTTTATTCTTTCGGGAAACTAAGGCTACAAAAGCACTAAAACAGCTTCCACCTTCTGCACAATGAGTCAGGGTTAAACGCTTCTCTTTATTCAATGAGGAGACCACAACTTCTGCAACCACCAACCTAAAAATAAGGTAAGGTGTCCTTTACTGCTCATCCGTTTGTTTTGTTTGGCGGACCTTTGTTGATTCATGATTACAGGTCTTAGTTTGTGGTGGTGTTGCTGTGTAATTTTAATTATACAGTATCTGATTTAAGGTAAAGTGGACAGAGCTTTTTAGGTTCTCTTAGCTTCTAGTTTTGGTTTTTGCAGCACATTTCCTGTCTGGTTCAGTCTCAGTGTTTCCAGCCGCAGCAGGCAGCTGTTTAAATCAAACCCGCTGTACACGACCTGCTTAGCAGACAGACGCAGTTAAGAGACTAGCTGGTGGAAATTGTGGAGCTTTTAGCAGCTAAAGAGACAGATATTGTTTGGAGCTTTCAGAGTTATGGAGCTGTTTGAACCCAAAGCAGAGCTAAAATGTGTTGGATAAATTGGAGTCAACTATAGCAATAGAGTAGGAGTAGAACGGACGTTGAAGAGACGGATGGCTGGTTAGTTAGCTAGGCAGCTTGTCCTTCTCCAGAGTGGGAGTGGGGGAATAAGGCAGAGGGACTGCTATAGACTTTATATAAGAAGTGGACGTAGTCGACGTGACGTCCCTCATTGGTTTGTGGACTGAAGTTTTGAAGCTTTAAGTTTGTCTTTTTGGACATCGCCATGTTGGATATCTGCAACCAGTGAACAGGAAGTGACCATATATGGACGGCGGAGGAGTCTGGTAGAGACGCCGTATACGTCTCTGGTGACGACCTGTCAATCAGTGTGTAGCCCCGCCCTAAAGCATCCCCTGCTTTATGGTCTGTTTGACTCTAAATGGAGCATCATTTACTAAATGAACATCATGCTGTATTGAAGAAGACTTGAAACTAGAGATTGAGACCATAAACTCATGTTTACAATGTTTACTGAGGGAATAAATCAAGAGAGAAGTAGAGTCATTTTCTCATAGACTTCTATACAACCAGAGGAGTCGCCCCCTGATGGACATTAGAGAGAATGCAACTTTAACATTGACTTCACTTTTTATAACTGGAGGTTGCCGCCTGCATTGCCATTTTCTCTAACCACTGTAGTATGGCGGGTTTAGCTAGCTACAGCGCTAGCCAGCCAGCTATATGCCAGTTAGCTAGCTAGATTGTTAACTTCGGCACATTACTTTGCTAATGAGCTGAAAACAAAGTTGTCACTCATCTGATGTTGCTTTCCAACGCTGTGACAAGAGTGAGCGGATGAAGCATTCATTTGTTATAATTTCATCTAGCTATTGTTACGACTCCACTGCTCGTTTTAGTCGTGTTTTTAAAACCTCAACTCATTGAGTCGGTCTAGTTCATATGCTGGTTTGCGCTCTACAACAGCAACAGTGAACAAAAAAAAACGGCTGCTGCTCTCTATGTTGATCAAAATAAGAATTTTCGTTCTACTTCATATTCTCCTATCCTATTTCTATGGAGTCAAATTACCTTTGGAGAAAGCCAGCGATTACTGTCTCTTCAAAGTAATTGCTGCTGAGGCTCATGGGTTATATGCGCAAGCTATACTGAGGGGGGAAAAGTGATAAAACAAGATGAAAAGAGACAATTAATAGTCATGACATAAACCTATATATCATAGTTTATTTATGGAAGATGGATTATCCTTTTTTGTGATACATTTTCGAGATTAAACAAGCATCAAGGGATGGGTTACGAGTTTGTTGAGCCTCAGATAAAGCAAATAATGTGTTATCGGAAGTGTCCATGCATTAATCAAAATATAATTCACCAGCTGACAAAGAACAAGAAATAAGAGCTTTAACCCTGCTAGTTTACCCGCATCCCCTTCATGACCGCCCTCCATTCAGCACAAAAACAGCAATGATTGGTGGCTCCTTGCATTTCTCCACTCCACTATAAACCAGATTGTGACTCCGCTTTCTTGAAGACAAATATACAGTTTAATAAAATGGTCTTTTTGCTCTTTTGACGTAAACCTCCATCGATCTAAACGACCCTTTGATGTCATTCGGATGCATTAGCTTGTCTACCACTTCAGCTTTAAGTCGACATTAAAGATGTAATGAATGAATGTATATAACTGCATTAAGTAGACAGCTGACCTCCGCTGCGCTGCAAGGACATCAGAAGTACTGATAACTCCGCTCTTAGTGAAATTTGCTTGGGGCCCTTAATAACAGTAATGATACACTTCATCGCCTCGCCTCGCCGAGCGGAGCCACAGGTGGGCTGAGCTGTTTGAAGCCATTAAAGACTGAAAACTGGCGAGCGGAGAAGGTCGTCCGTCTCGTCTGGAGCGGCTGTAATGAGGGGGGTAATTTATGGAGCTGGGTAGGTAGATGTCGGGGTAAATTCAGGTCTCTATTACACAGTGAAAAAAAATGATTGGGTATGAGGTCCCCACATCACCTGTGGGTTAGGGGGATGTTGCAAGTGAGTCAGAGCCAAGCTTTTTCAATTATAATACCGTGGAGCTCATTCGTACCTTCCTTGGGCATTATTATTTTGCACCTCCTTTGAATAACAGTCACTGCAATGACACTTCAAGCTCAGAAGCAGGACCTGTGGTTGTGTAGAGCAGTGGTTCTCAAATGGGGGTACGTGTACCCCTGGGGGTACGTGAAGGCACTCCAGGGGGTACGTGAGATTTTAAAAAATATATATATTTAAAATTAGCATCCATTCAAAAATCCTTTAAAAATAGTTATTTAATAAATATTCAATAAAATATAATTGTAAGTTCATAAACTGAATTCAATGCAATCGTCAGTGTTGACAGTTTAATAAATCAGACACTGATGGCAGAGCGCTTAGTATTACATCTTTTTTTCAACCAAAAATGCTTGGCGCTGGTTAGGGGGTACTTGGCTAAAAAAGTATTTCACAGGGGGTACATCACTGAAAAAAGGTTGAGAACCACTGGTGTAGAGAATTACAGCAGCGTCTGCATGCTAAAACAAAATTTCATATTGCGAATTGCGAAAAGGATCCTGAGTTGTGTACCATAGTTTAGTTTTTTGAGTGGAGCTTTTCCTTTTCCAAATTGTACAGTTTTACAGATTGTAAAGCCCTCTGAGGCATATGTTTGATTTGTGATATATGGCTAAACAAATATAATTGAATATAAAATGTAAATTGTAGTCTTATGAATTATTTTATGTTGGGAAAGTTCAAAACATGAAATGAAACACTGTCTGGTCAATTATTTACAATAACAACAGGATGATCTTTTGATGGCTGTGAAGGCTGATGCTATTATTTTTAATTAAATCAATGAAAAATAAGACCAAAAGCACCGACCTCCAAAAGTCCGCCTCTCAATACTTTCTAACTTCCTGTCTGTGTTTCTTTGCTCGAAGCCCATTGGTTCCTTCTGAAGATGTAATTCAATAAAAAAAAATATAAAAAAATGTAAAGGCTCAGTATTTTCCTAAAACATCTGGTCACTGTAGTTTCAAACAAACAAACATGACAAAATAGCGATTTGTTGCAGAACTATTTTCAGCAGCGGATTAATCCACATTTTGTGCTCTAGTGTGGGATTGAGTCAGAATAAACTACAGTGTGTTCATGGTAAGAAAACTGTGGCTAATTGATGTACTTTTTATAGTTTTTGTACCTGTACCGGCCAACAAACTGAGCAAATGTTTTACAATAAAAGAACTGCAAAGTTGAAGCTTTGCTTTGCAATAACGATGATCCGAGCACCATTTGTGTCTTTCTCTGTTGTAATGCTCTGAGATTTTCCCCATTTTGCTCCTAATTGAAAAGTTCATCATGAAACATAAGCCTTTTTTCCTCTGAATGCAGGTACGAGTCATGTTTCTGATATGGATTTTCATGCTATCTGCTGTTCCAAACGGTGAGTTCCCTTCTACGTACCCTGAAAAACACGTTCAAACCTGGTTTAAGGGCACATTCAGTCGCATCTGGACCAAAATTCAACTCAAGGCTGACTTTTCTGTGATGGTTACATGTGTTTTGTGTCATTACACTAATGGGGTTCACTGATGTGTTAAATGTTAATCAAATAACTATATTATAATAATGACTCATCTTTGTCTTCAGCACTTTCTGCCAGCTCCATCTCCTGCCGGGACCCAGAGGCCGGCGACCAAAACACAGATCACATGACCGGTGAGGCTGAAACATCAATATGACACATGAGACATATAGCTCTGCTTAATATCAATTAATGAATCAGCTAATCAGAGTCGGCGATTTATTGGTTCACAGAGATCAAAAGATCAGTCACGCAGCATTTAATATGAGAACCAAAGGTCAGAGTGCTGATGGGGGTTCAGTATGTTCACTGTCATACACTGCTAAATATATCCAGGCAAACCATCAGTTAGTATTTATGAACAAATATCTAAATTGTATGCTAATCTGACTGCTCAAAAACGGAATATTAATGTATGTAAGGTATTTTAAAGAAGCGGTTTTGTTTCCTAAACCTAACTGTTGGTTTTGTTAACTTAACCTAACTGTTGGTTTTGTTGTCTAAACCTAACTGTTGGTTTTGTTTCCTAAACCTAACTGTTGGTTTTGTTGTCTAAACCTAACTGTTGGTTTTGTTGTTAACTGTTGGTTTTGTTGTCTAAACCTAACTGTTGGTTTTGTTGTCTAAACCTAACTGTTGGTTTTGTTTCTAAACCTAACTGTTGGTTTTGTTGTCTAAACCTAACTGTTGGTTTTGTTGTCTAAACCTAACTGTTGGTTTTGTTGTCTAAAAACTAACTGTTGGTTTTGTAAACCTAACTGTTGGTTTTGTTGTCTAAACCTAACTGTTGTTGTCTAAACCTAACTTTGGTTTTGTTGTCTAAACCTAACTGTTGGTTTTGTTGTCTAAACCTAACTGTTGGTTTTGTTGTCTCTAACTGTTGTTTTGTTGCCAAACTTAACTGTTGGTTTTGTTGTCTAAACCTAACTGTTGGTTTTGTTTTCTAAACCTAACTGTCATGAGACTGTGTTGCGTAATCACACTCCATGATGCATCCGGTTGTCTTTATTATCAGCAACATTTTCTCATCCAGCTCAGATGATAATTGCTCCGACTGACATCTTGTTTCCCAACAATCGTCCAGCTGCTTCATCCCCGCGTGATATTTGAGTTGTATTTTCTGATGTTGTTGACATCAAGGTCGACTGATTCGCAAGCTGTGATGTTCTGGGACACCTACAGTCCTGATCAGCACCGTGGGTTGAACCCGGCATGTGGATAATTGTGGCCTAAATAATTTTCTGCCCCGCATGCTTCTCTGGACTCGGTTTACCTGCCGACAGGATTATCTATGATTAAATCACTCCGCTCCCCACCTGTGAGATGGAGGAAATGAAGTTCCCTCCATCACATCCTCCGTGTGTTTCATCGCTTCCTGTTTCCCTCCTCCTCCTCCTCCTCCTGCAGATTGTCTCGGCCTACGCTTCACCTGGCTCCACTCGGTCTTCGATAACTTCCCCTCTCTGCTGAGCTTTACTCTGAAGCTCCGCTGTGCGACGGGGCTTTGTCCACGCGACCTGGAAGACTACGGCTGCTCCTGCAGATATGTGGCCTCTGGAAACCCTGTGGATCCTCTGGACATGTGAGTAAGACCCGATCCAAATGTCCCCCCTAAAGACCTTAAACCCTAAACCGCTCAGGGACTTTACTGACATCACCTGGTAAAATGGTTTCAGTGTGAAAGGCTGCAAGGGGATTGAACTGCTATTAAACACGAATGTGACAGCACTTTGCTGCAACATGTCACGTTACCATGACAACGTAATAACATGTTATGTACAATTGTGGGTATTTCTTTTATATTTTTTTTACTTTTCTTTTTATCAAAACAGCTTTAATAACATTCAGATTTTTTTATGAATAAACCAGCTGTGTTATATAGTCTCTGCTGACATTCCTCTGATTCTATATGTTTTTATGTACCAGTAAATTTAATATGCCGGACTTTTTTTTTTTTACGTCTCTGGCTTCCCTTGGCTCTATGGATTGTGGGTAATTCCCTTGGGCAAAGTCTGCAGAAATGCGGACTTACAGAAATTGTTCATAAAGACCCTCAAACTCTGGAGGATTTGACAGTGGGACAGAACTAAACCCTGGACTTTGAAGGGAATGAGCCTTAAAGTCCATGAGTCTGGACAGAGAGGATTTGAAAACATTGTGTCTGATTGGTACTGATAAACAAAACCCTTCTATAACATGAGACCTTTCATTCGTTTAATGAGGTGAGGGAGTACAGGGTTTATCTGGAGTCCCAGTGGACCAGCAGTCCTCAAAAGACGGCCCCAGGAGTTCACAAGGTAAAGATGTGGAGGTCAGATAACCCTGAAGATGACTGCCATGTGGAAACGTTGTTCATTTTTTAAATATCTTTTTGCAGCTTGGCTTCGAGTGTGTCACTATTTTCCTTTACACTAACTGGATTGGAAAGAACAAAAAGCATATTTTTTAGGCTTCCATCATCTTAATATTTTCTTTGAATACTGGAATATCAAATCAGTTGGCTTTGTTTAAAGGGACAACGAGGCAAAAAGGTTGAGAATCACAGCTTTAAACAGGGGGAAGTCTGTCACAAACACATCTGACAAGAACTCCTCAATAATGATTTAATCTTTATCCCAGTTTAACCATATTGTGCTTCGACACCCTATGTGGACTTCCTTCCTTTTTTTGGTTACTTATTTAATACGTATAGCTCTCTTGTTTCTTCTTTGCTGCAGCTGCTGTGAGACTCACAGGACCTGTTATCAGAACGCTGCCCCCTGCAGGCAGGAGCTGCCTCCTCTTCCCAACAACTTCACCTGTTCAGCTGCAAACTCCAGCTGTGGTAAGACTTACAGTTTAAAGGGGACATTATGGTAAAATGTGCTCAGTAGCTTTCTTGTTGAGAGTAAGGTGAGAAAGTCATTCTTGTGTCTGTGAAGTAAATATGTCTGCTGGGTGACTCACGGTAGCACCAGGACTTCAGGAAGTAACTGAGACCGGGCCAAGAAATAGTCATTAAAGTCTCATTAAAGCCACAAATTGTTTTTTTTAAACTTTCAAACAAACAAGATCAAACCTTAGACTGTTTCTAAAAAGTGAACTTAGTCACCGCCGCAACGTCCCCCATTGGTTTGGTGACTACCGATATACAACCTAGAGTTTGTCATTTTTGCGGTCGCCATCTTGTTTTTTTTAAGACCCAGAAGTGACCATACTTGGACGAGAGGGGTGGCGCTAGCAAGGCCAAGTACTGCTAAGTAACCAGCTATTTCTTAGCGTAAGGTTCCTAGCCTTGTTATCAAGGTGCATCCATAATGAATTATGTTTGCTAGTGAAGAACAGGCTTTTTTGTAAAGTACTTACCAGAATTCATGAACAGCCAATCGGCCACTTTATTATGAGGTTCTATGGGGTTTGGGATTGAGCCTCAAGTGGCCATTTGAAGAACTGCAGGTGTAATTTAGTTTATTTCAGACAGAGCTAGCTGTTATCCTGTTTCCAGTATTTGTGCTAAGCTAAGATAAACTAAACAGCTTCTAAC
The DNA here is from genome assembly GCF_027596085.1 of Anoplopoma fimbria. Taxonomy (NCBI): domain Eukaryota; kingdom Metazoa; phylum Chordata; class Actinopteri; order Perciformes; family Anoplopomatidae; genus Anoplopoma; species Anoplopoma fimbria. Next base: position 3,662,946 of record NC_072451.1, on the reverse strand, counting down.
TGCTTCATATTTGGCGTACAAACATGAACGTTTGTCATTAAATCTTCTCATCTATATATATATATATATATATATAGCTGATATAGCACTTATCCTATCGTAGTAGTTTGTAGCACTTATCTTATTCGTGATAGTTTTAGCACTTATTCTATTCGTATTAGTTTGTTGCAATTATTGTTTTCGTAGTAATTTGCTTCTGCACTATACTTTTGCTCTGGTTTATGCTTTTAGATGCTTGTTTAAGAAAGGAGATGCACTTATGACTTCTGGTGACTAGTAGTTCTCTTGAATACCTATGTTGAATACACTTCCTGTAAGTCTAAATGCTTTGGATAAAAGCGTCTGCTAAATGCTATATGACTGTAATGTAATGTAATGTAATATATATATATATATATATATATATATTTTTTATATATATTTTTACCTTAACTGTTACCATCCACTATTACACCAATAAATAAAAACTGTTGCACCAGTGTCTCTACATGTCTTTATGTTTAATAGATGACAGAACTGTGTAAGGACATTAATTAATGCTCTTTTCTTGATCACGGAGATGCTGGTGATTGGTGTCAGCAGACGCTCTGTGAATGTGACCAGGCTGCCATCGACTGCATGACTCAGAGCTCATACAACTCTACGCTGAGAGGCCTCGCCGAGTCGTCCTGCTCCGCTTCAAATCAGACAGGTAACTGCAATAGAGGAGAAACGAGGACCGCGGCAACACTAATGTTTTATATTCATGGTTTTACTTCCAGAAAATATGAGTCTTCTGAACCCCAAAACCTGCCTGCGGGATTATGAGGCATGTTTTCCTTAAACAAACTACACCGTTTATCATAATCGTCAGATTTTGTAGTTCATCAAAAATTCATTGAAACTTTCACTAAACTTCAGGCTGCTGAAAACAGAGCAGAGAGGAGAGGAAAGGTTGTAAAAATGTTAATAGTTCAATATATATAGCTACTTTTTCCCCCACCATTGGTAAAATGAATTATAAAATAATTTAACTTCCTTTTTTTCCCCTTTTTTATGTTTTATGGCATTGTAACTGTGTTATTCTGCAGGACTATTATATTGCAGTGAAAATAAAGGCCACACAGAGAAAAATGTGGGAGGAGCCTAAACACGCCCCAAAACTTCTTGGGGTTCAGAAAGTTTTTTTTATAGATAAGAGATCAGTGGTGAGGAGAAAATGACGGTTAGACAAACTGTTTATTTCACTCAGCTACAGACACATAGAAATACCAGGATGCTTTTCTACTTTATATCAGCAATCTTACAATAAACACCAATCACTCTGCTCTTAATGTGCATTAAATCTGAATCTGAGCTCTGCGTTTGACGTCCTCGTGAAAGGATTAAATAAAGAAACAAACGTATTTCTTTCCCAACAGCAGCCTGAGTCTCTCATTAGTGTGATTCTGTGTTTCAGATGTGTTCAGCAGCACTGTGGAAACCACCGACGCCTTCAGAGGAGCAGGTGAGCCCGACTGACATCAGCACACTTCAGCTGATCGAATGACGCAGAGTCAGCGAGCTCACAGAGAACAACAACCTCTCCAAAGACGTCCATGTCAGCTCTCTCCAGACAGTGCGTCAGTCCTGGTGGCGTCAGTTTTTCCCGAGCTGGTCAGTCGATGTTGAATCAAAAGGGGGAGCGATTGATTAGGTGGGAGCGTAGATGGATGAATCACACCTCTCAGCCTCTCAGCCAATTAAAAAAGAATGACCTCTCGGTGCTAAATCCTGCAGCTTCCTGCCCACGCACCGCTGGAAAAGAAAGAATCAGAGTTCCTTTGATCTGCCTCTCAGTCTCAGAGAACCAGGAGGAGTTTATTATAGAAGACTACTTCAGAGGAAGAGTTGTGTAAAGCCTGCTGGATTCACGGTTAAAGTCCAGTTTCTCTGTTTGAATACGTATTTTACAGGTTGAACTTTGTATGTTCTCCAGGCCAAATAATCGTAGAACTAAATGGAAGCTTGAAAGCCCCTTTGATGAACCGTAGAGGACCAATTAAAGAGGAGCTTCTCACTGGATCTCTTCTAGCTAAAACACTTTTTGTTGCTCTATTGGTTAAGATGTGTACTAAGAGTCCACATTGCATTTTTTTCTCAGCACCACCGTCTTTATTTCAATTGCTTCCAATTAGAGAAAAGAGTGCACGTTGCAGCCTCGAGAAAAAGTGCTGCACAAACTCGTCTTTTCCGAGCACTGCGCCTTCTCTTTGCCTATGCCGCTCCCAATGCTTCTAGTTTCTTAACTTTTAAGAAAATTGCTGGTGATGTCACTTTAGAAAAAATAGTAGTAGGTAAAGTTTGCTTTGGCAGCGTCTTTATGTGTCAGACAGACACTTTCATACAAAAGAGCGAGTATTGATCTTTTATCGCTGTACGGGTTGTCTTCGACGGATCGTTCTCCTTGGTCTACGACTGTCAGATTGATCGGCGTCAAGCTCAGAGTATGAGGTCAAGCATCCTCCGGTCGATGCTCATGTTCAAACAAATAGATAGTAGCCCAATGAATATAATAAATAGCAAAAGGTAGATGCTAGTCTATCATACAACAGTGATTATACGATGTCAAGATACTGTTTTGATGGAACGCTGGGGTGAAGTGCTCCCCATGCAGCGCCCTGCAGGAAAATAACACAAGATTGACAATTAGTCTTGAACCGCTGACACAACATCACACCTGGATGTGATCAGGTGACATCTCTTGTGCCTGTGACCACACCCACCTGTGATGTAGCCAGGTACTATGGTGCATCGAGTGTGGAAAACACACGATATCACTGCTAGTTGGTGAGGCAAGCAGGAATATTAAACTAGATGTAGTAACTCTTTATAAGAGCGGGCAATTAGAACAAGAATTTATGTTTACTTCTACTTATTCAGACTCAAATTAAAGAACATCACAGGGCTGTATTGGGGTCTTGGTTAAATACAGTCCAGTCTGAGTATAAAGGTATATCAGAGACTTATGGGATTATAATAATAAGAGACAGAATCTTGAATCTCTAGAGAGTTATTTTTGTATCCTCCGTGGTGAACCAAAGAAATGCGTCATCCTGCAAAGAAGGCAGGATGGTATATAATGGAAAGTGGCTCGACTTTTGCTGCAACAAAATGCAACGTCACTCTGTGTAATTTGTGCGATCGCACATTCCTTCGTTGAGAAAGAAAGATAGTTATTACCCATAACGACAACAAGCCTGTCTGAAGCGCCACACTGCTGTGCAGCATCCTGCCACAGATGTGTGACTCAGACCAGATGTACCGGCTTGTTTTCATCTTCTCACTGACACCTGCAGCAGCATGACGACAGCATCCTGAATGTTGAGCCGGATGCTCGTCACGTTTGACATTATCAGAATCTATTTGGCCAAGTATCCGTACACGAACAAGAAATTTGACTCCGTTTTTCTCAGAAATATAAATAACAGCTGGGGTCAAGGACAACCAAGCAGCACAGATAAAGGTGAAGAATAGACTGGACTAAAAATATCTGTATACAAGTCAAGTGTTCTGTAACTTGTAAACAAAACAAATAAGTGCAAAGAATATAAAACAGAAAGAAATATATCAACAGTGGGCTGAGAGAAAAGGGATTTTATTTTTGCTGTATCAAAATAAAGGAGACTATCTTTCATTCGTAAAATTGTAATTATTATAGTCTTTGACCAGAGGTGGAAGATTTTTAGTAGTACTACTACTAGTGTAGAAATACTCTATACAAGTAAAAGTCCTGCATTCAAAACAAGTACAAAAGTATAGGCATCAAAATATATTTTAAGTACTCATAATGCAAAATGGCCCATTTCAAAAATAAAACATTTGATATAACTGGATTATAATTATTGATGCATAAATGTGTTAATCGCCTTAATGTTGCAGCTGGTGGAGCTTATTTTAAACTGCCGGTTAGTTTGTGAATTTCACCAAAGGATCAATAAAATCTCATCTTAACCTATAATAATACATCATAATTTATTTGTTGATCGTATATGGATTTATTAATCTGAATATCCAAAGCAAGTACAAATGTGTACTTCATGTACTTAGTTATGTTCCACCTCTGTCTGTGACCACTTGGGCTCAAACAGACACAGTTTTATGTTGAACGGACTCTTTGGAGTTTATTTATCTACAGTAGAAACTGAATCGTCTGCTCTCATCATGTCCTTTTTCATTTTCATTCTCCATATTTTCTCTCTGCAGTAAACGACTCTCTCAGCCACCAGCTCTCCAACTCTTCCTTCCTGTCAGCAGGTAAAAAACCTTTGTGGTTGATTTCACTTTGTGACGCATCAGTGCGTCTCAAAAAATCGGTTTTGATGGGAGAATTTAATAATGCTTTTTTTCTTTTTTTAAAGATCAATTTTCTGGATACTTGTTGAGTAAAAACTTTAAACAACAAATATAGCAATGTTAAAAAAAAAAAAAGACAAAACTAGAACACAATGAAAGAGCAGAATCATACTGTAGAGGGACAGAAACATTTACCATGAAATGTACATATTTTTGTGTAGCAGAAATATGTTTATGAGGTTTGTTTGTTGATCCACTTGAGAGCTTAAACCCAGACTGCCCCAATGTGTTGATCATGAATTAAACAGTGGATGATGCAGGAGATATATCTGAGTGCACAAATTAAAAAAAAAAGCAGAAACGTTTAAAAAGTTCCTGCTCCAAAACATCTCCATTATTTACATGATCAATGTGTAGGAGTGTTTGTGAGGCCTTTAATCATGAAAAGTTAATTTAATTCATTTTATTTTCAGTAATCCTTTCATTCACCACTATCTTCAGAGTCATATTAGATTGATAAATATATTTATTTGTGTCATATTTCTTCAGAATATGTCTAAATTACCTTCATAGAAAAGACTGGACGAGCAGCGCCGTCAAAGCTGATTTACATGTCGTGTTCTGAGCTACTTTTTGTAAAGAGATTAAATAAACAAGATACAGTGACATCGATTGATTTAGCTTCTTATTTAAACGCTCTTCCATCACCACATGGTGGCTCAGCTGGGACTCGGGCAGTCCGATGATCAGTGCGTCTTGGATCTGAGTTGTTATTGTGTGTGACCAGCAGAGATGGACCAGCTAATGACCGGCAGGGTGGAGAACCGGAGTGACGCCGTGGGGTTGGACGGCGACCTCGTCACCCCGACGCCGGGCACGCCCCCCCCGCTGACACCTGCAGGTATACGCTCTCTAATTGGTCCACGGGTCACAGGTGTCACGCGTGGACGACATGGGCGACAGCTTGATGAGTTAAAGATCGAAGGGGTCGGTACTGCAAAGGATGCAGGTGTCGTTTATGGCGATGAAGATGACATTTTATGAATCCTTTTTGGGGACAGCTTTTCATTTCAGCAGAGATAAATGACTCAACGCAATAAGGGTCATTACAATGTGTTCATTAAATACAAAAACATTTTTTTATCTGCATCTGGACCTGCATTAGAAGGTTTTTTTGGTGTGGATTTGTTCATTCATGTTCCGCAGAGGATGAACCCGACTCACTTTGATGATACCCTGACTTTTTCCCTCTCATTTTTGGCTTTTATTGAAATATTTCCCAAACTATTCAAGAGATTGCCATTAATTAAAGTACTAACATTCATGGTCCCAGGTGGATGAAGTCCTAATGATCTCCATTTTTCACGTAGCATCAAATTCTGTACGGTCAGTCACGTTTACCAGACAATAAACCCCACTGACTCTTGGATTCCTCTGACTTTTCCTCCAGCACCAACATGAGGTTCAAATGATGTGGTTTTTACAATTAAATGTCTTAAATTGCATTGATTAATAAATTGCTTTAACTTTGCAGGTATTGGTCAACTCAGTCGACTGAGTTTTCTGCAAACCAACGATATGTTGAATCTTGACGTTTCTCAACCCAAAATATTAATATTTTCATATTAACATTTCTAAATACATGTTTATCGACGATGTGGTGTTTTACCCGCTTTTGGCACTTTTACCATTTCGAAACATTCTCATTCAAGTTTAGGTTTAGAAAACAAAACCACTAGGTTTAGTTAAAAAAATGGTTTGGGTGAAAATGGGTATATTATTTTTGTTTTTTACACCGGACACTAACACCGGTCTCCTGGGTGAAAGTCATGTGTTTGAAAAATCCATCCACCCCAACTTTTATTAGACATGTATTTTAGACACGTCAAAAAGAAACCTAATCCAGAAAAAAGTGTCCTCTTATCTAAATTGACAACGCAGTTCAGTTGCTTGGAAAAGGAATTTGTTGAGGAAGGTAAAGGTGGTGCAGAGGAGGTAGAGGGGAGAGAATCGTCAAACACAAGTTACATCTCTAAAGGTAAACCGCTACATTCTCTCGTTTGCATTACTTCCTGTGATCCTCCCTGAAGTACTTTTCTGGCAAACTTGTGGTTTTTTTTCTCCAAGCTGTTCATAATTACATTTGGCTCGTCGCAGCTTCACAAAAACACCAGAAATAATTTCCCCGCTGTTGGTCTCCTGCTGCTCGCTGACTCACTTGGCTCAGACGTTTCCTGTCGTGTCCTAAAGTGTTGCCGCTTTTTTTCTTTTTTCACAGATTTGAATGAGGCTGTGACAGAGGAAGCACTCCGGCTGCAAGAGATAAATAAGAATCAAACGACCCACAATCCTCCAGCAATCAGCGGCGGTGAGAAAATAACGCAGTCTGTCTCGATCACCATTTGATTACAGGAATGTTCTCCTAGTTTCTTTTATATATAAAAGAACAGTTGGTGATTATATATTATTTTATGCTGATGACATGATAGTGTTCACATGTTTCTACTGATTCACCCGATGTCCAATTCATAAAAAGTTTTCTAAAAAAATGTCAAACAGGAAGTGATGCATTTTAAACTTTGGTTCTTTTTGAGTAAACAGTAAAAAAGTAGGAAGGAAAGAATAAATAAGATTTACTGTCTTGAACTTCAGTCACTCTGGTCTTGCTTGATTTTTAGTGAAAAATGTACATAAAAACTAACATTTTTAAAAACAGAATTTTAAACGAGAATATGTTTGAAAGAAGAAATCTTACTACAATTGAAAAACAGTTCAGTCATATTTGTTCTGTTATTGGAGGCTACTTAGATATGATACAGTAGATGCTATGAAACAGATGTTACGTTTACAATCTCATATTAAGATCAAAAACATTAAAACTCACACAGACATATTAACATATTAAATACTTTTCACATTCTCCGTTGCAGATTCCGTTCTGTTCGTCCACGACAGAGAAACACTGAACGAATCAGACTCAGAGCCGAGCAAACTCTCTCCACTGAGCTTCGGAGGCAGAAACGCAGAGACGTCTTCAACGCCAGCGAATTCCCACGCTGACATCACGACTTTGGATCTGACTACAACTTTTCCGAGGACTACAACTCCCAGAGAGGCGTCACCAGCTGGTCTGGAGAAGTCATCTGAGGAAGGTGGTTAAGAAATGACAGTGCTCTGTCTTTTGTTTAGTTTTACTCAGGCTTTTGTTTTAATTTCATATACATCATTTATTTTCTTTGTTTTTGCATTCAAAAACAAAAAATAAAAAATGTAAGAAAAAGACTAGACTTTAAATCCTATTTAGAAAATAACTGACTAATAATGCATTGTGTTTAAATGGTGGTGATTATTGTTGAAATGTGTCTTTCATTGCAAGTTATTAATACTTATATCTCATATCTCAGTCATCGTCACAACTGCATCGCTGAAATTAGCAAAACTGCAAGTCAGTCCGTCTGAGGAAACAAGATCATCTGAAGAAGAGGAAGACGGAGAAGATGGAGATGATGATGAAGAAGGAGAAGAGGAAGCTTCAGATGAGCACGGTGAGTTTAAACTAAGCAAACCCAAACCTCTATTCCAAAATGATTCAGTCTAATTGAGTAACCAAAAACCAGGACATGTGACTTGACTTAGACTTCTTCCTTAATGACAATCCATTCTCAATTTCATAAGAGACTATATATTAGAATATATCTTAATATGTGTTTGGGAGAAGCTTCTCTTTGTGGATCTGCTGTGAATTCAATCTCGATGCATCCTCCATGTTTTCCAGATGTCTTGATGAATCAGTAGAACATTTTCATGTCATACTCACCACTCTGAACTCTTTCTTTCATAGGTAGTTGATTCTAGTTTGCTGCTTTTTTTTTTAATATTTGCATCCAGTGTTAGGCTACTCTCTGTGACACCAAACACTTTCTGCAGGAGTTTCACAATAAAAGGCTGCCAGTGTCTCCCTCATTTCCCCCCACGCTTAGCTTTTAATGTGAAACTTTTGTTTATCACCAAACAAAAAACAGCAAATAAAGAGTTAATTTAACCACATTAGCGCAAGTCATTTCTCCCCTGTTTAATGCGTTTTACCAGCCTTTATTTGTTTCTTTTCAATACGGGCTTTCATTAGAGATTTAACATGATGTAAAAACACTAATAAGGTAGTTTAAAACACAAGTGTTAACATGCTGGGTCACCATTCACACCTTTCCTTGTGTCTCGACTTGAACTCGCCCTATAGGACTTGTTATCTGGACCATAAATATTGCAAAATCTGACCTTTTAATGTTCTTCTTCTTCCTCAGTCAACGATATGCTGACAACCGTTTTCACAACTACAACTACCAAAACGGCAACAACAAAGAGCGTAACCACAGGGCAGTCCGACGAGGTGAAAGGAAGCTCGACACCGTCAATGAAGAAAACATCGGCCTCCCAAACAGGTCGGTTTATTACGTGTGATGCTGAGAAATCACCTGGAGATATCATTTTATTTGGTGACATGATAAAACATCTTGCTTCTTAAAAAAACCTGAATTTGGTCATGTTAGGATTAGAGCAAACATAGAAGACATCTAAGGGTTAATTAACCGTTGGGTCGTGTACCGTAATTAAGATAAATCTGGCAATGTTCTATATTTTGTGACCAAAACCCACAATGCTTTGCAGAATGTCACCTTACTTTTACCCCATGTGTTGCACTGAAGACATCGTCTTTAAAAAGATCTCACAGACATATAGTTACATGTTTTAAAAAAGGCTCATTCATTTCCTTAAACTGTTGGTCACTGTGGTTTTCATCCACCAATGCTTTTGTTGGAGACTATTTCTATTTTCAGCAACAGATTAAACTACATTTGGTGTTTAGTAGATACATTAGGTAGGTTTTTTGGGGGATTTTTTGACAATAACAAAAACAGAGAACATCACCAGACTTGTTCTTGAAGTGAAATAAAGACATTTGAGGGAGTTTGAAATTAACTTTATTTTGATTTATGTCAGTTAGTAAAGAGCAGAAGGACACACAAGCACACGCCCACACAGAGCTGCAAAATAATTAGATTAAAGTGTCACATCCCTGCTGTCAAGTACAGAACATGCTACTTAATGTGCTTATTTTCTTCCCAATGTAATTACACTCTGAGGCTTTGAAAGCAGTCGGAGGCCTGAGGGCGGGACACTCGCTGCACACATCAATTACCATGAACAAGTTTTACTTTACGAAGAAAAATAAAGTATTTTTTTTCTCTTAATGTCTGGTTTAATCAAGAGGAATGTATTAATGTCTGACTTCTGAAGGTCATCGTGTTCTGCTTCTTCACAGGTGGAGGAGGTGTAACCTTTACATTTACCCCAGCAACACCTGCAGCTTCAGAGGAGGGAGGAGATCAGGGAGGAGAGGAGGGAGGAGAGGAGGGAGGAGGGAGGAGAGGAGGGAGAGGAGGGTGTCGGTGAGGAGAACTCAAGTTTTCTGAGTGCGACTGAAGGTCAGATCGCTGGTGTAGAAATGTTGTTTTTTTTCAACAAAAAGTCAGCAGTTTTAACTTTTTTTATCACATACTTTACTATGACTTATTTCATTACATTTTCAACATACTATACTATGACTTTTTTTATAGCATACAATTCTTTTACCTTTTATGATGTTATTTTTTCATGACAATTTTTTATTTTAATTAACTTTGACACTTTTCAACATAATATACAATGCCTTTTTTTCATGACATTTTTCCACAAACTATACTATGATTTTTTTCTACCTAATATACTTTTTTTTGACATACTATACTATGACTTTTTTTACTTTATTAAGCAAACTATACTCTGACCTATTTATGACTTTTTCCAACATACTATAACGTGACTTTTTTATGACTTTGTGCCATCATCTATACTTTGACTTTTATTAACATAGTATACTATGACTTTTTTTTCTTTACTATAACTGTTTACAAAATGATTTCGACATACTAGAATGTGACTTTCTTTCGATCTTTTCAACGTACTGTACTATGAGGTCTTTTGACATTCTTTTTACCATGACTATTTCAGAAGTTTTTTCGACATGCTATAGTATGACTTTTTATGATATTCTATACTATGACTTTTATTGCAATTATAAACTATGACTTTGACATGCTTTATGACTTAGTATGACTTTTTTGATTCCCATAATGAGGATGAATGCAAGAAATTTTAGTTTTTTGTGCACTCAATGTCCATACACAAAAAATAGATATACAGCTAAAAACTAGGAGAACAAAGAAGAACAAAAGGAGAACACAAAGTATAAATATATTTCTAAACAATGCAACAGGGAACAACAACATACAATGTCTATAAGTCAGACTGTTTCATAAAGAAAAATACAGCATGTACAGCAGCTTAGATGTATATTTGGCACATTTCTTTGCGTAGAAACCGTCCTTGTGTCTGGTTGTTTGATCGTATTTTGTTCTCTCGCGCCTGCCAGAGGGCAGGAGCTTGACATGGTTGTGTCCAGGGTGAGATGGGTCTGCAGTGATGTTTCCTGCCCTCTTTCTGATGCTCTAGTTGTAAATGTCCTGAGGGTAGTCCTTACTGTCCATTTTAGTCTGTTCTTGTCCGGTTTGGTGGCTGAACCACACAGTGCTGGATGTGCTGAGAGCAGACTGGATTATTGTAGAGTAAAATAGGATCATCAGCTCCTGAGCTGGCGATGGAAGTTCATCTTCTGCTTGGATTGTTTCCGCATGGTGCCGTTGCTGGACGCCCACTTCAGGTCCTAGAAAGTGCTGGATCACAGAAACCTGAGTTTTCACATAAAAAAAGACATATGACTTTTTTCATTTTTCATCTTGCTACATTATGTCATCGATAGTATGATGGGAAATGTCATGTAAAAAAGTCAAAGTATAAAAATGTCCAAAAATGTCACGTTACAAAAATGTTATTATATAAAAATGTGTAAATAAAATTCATAGGTTACTATGTTAAAAAATGTCAAAAAAGGTCACAGTGTAGTATTTCGAAAAACGATCCCTCCCCTCAACCAGTAATCTGTTTGTGATTTCAGCCACTTCCACAGGCCCAAAAATGATTACCAGGGTGACCAAAAGATTCTCAACAACAAGCTCACCACCAGGAACCGACCCGGTGAGAACCGTCTCACCCACGACTCCCCATTCATGGGAGGAAGACTTGAGACTGAAAACACCTGCTGCTGTTCCTCCACGTCTCCTGAGCCGAGGTGAGGCAGCTCCCGGCACAGCAGCTCTTCACTAGGAAAACTGTTTGGAATTCAATTAGCATATCATTAACACAGTGGGTGAGTGAAATTAATTAAACTTTAGCTCCCTCATGGAAATTTGCATGTGTTGCAGAAAGCGTCAAAATCCCTTCAATCTGCACATTTGCATAAATTCATCCATCCGGTCGTGTAGCTTTAACACTCACTCCAAAAAACATGTTTTCTTTTGTCTAACCAAGCAGAAAGTTTAGCTTTTTTTTTCTGTGCATCCAATCCAGCATCCACCCCGGTACAATAGAGATGAATGCAAATTAGTTTGTGGTTAAAAACATAGTGTATTTATAAAATACAGCATCAGCATCTTTATGGACAGAGTCTTTGTCACTGGGGATAATAAACAGAACACACTGGAGACAGTTTTTATCGGTAGCTTACTACTTTATACCAAAGAAATAGTGCCTCGAAACTGTCGACAGTGGACTATCTGTAGAAACTAGACACAGTGCAGCAGTATGCCAAATGAGCTGTGGACAGACACAGAGACGCACACACACATGCATGCAATCACTCACACATTCACATTTAATAATAAATGTATGTTTTCTTTGGTGTATAATAACTTGAAAGAAGAAGTGGTGTTTTCGTTAACCTTAGAATGGGCTGGTAATATCTACATATAGAGCAGGTCCTCTTCATGTTGTAGTACTTCTACACACTTACACACACAGGAGTAGTTTTAATCTCACCTCTAAACTTCCTGCTTCAGGACAGGCAACTCAACAATCCACAACCTCACCATCAACTTTAACGAGAAGCGTCTCTCAGACGACACACGGTGGACGAGTCACCTCCGAGATCAACGCCTCCGCCCAGACCACGACGGTGACCTCGCTCACGGCGACGACGGCTGAGGCTGAGGCTGAGGCTGGATCTGAAGAGGAGCAGGAGGGAAAGTCCACAGAGAAGGCTCCATGTGTGGAGGAGGAGGAGCTGGCAGACAGCTCGCAGGAGAAAGACGCAGATGGTTTGTAGTTAAAATATACAAAAATACATGCTGCTTCTCTTTCCTACCTTCCTCCTTTCTTCATGGAAGCCGTCTGCCTCTCCTCAAATGGCCTCTTCGCTCTTCACTGAGGTTAAATGAAATCCAAATGAAATGAATAAATTAAGCCAGTTTCTCTCAGGGGTTCAATAAAGGCAATTATATTCCAAAGGGGTATAGAAGTAACATTAGGTGCTCTAATGGCAGAAGAAACATCAGCACATAATGGACATTAACAGTTAATGCACAATTTTACAAAATGGCAATTAAACTGGATATTTAGAGCAGAAAGGAGCGAAAACACACCACCATGCTGAGTGCTAGAAAAGTGTTTTTTTCTTGGCTTGAGGCGAGTAAGAAAACGTGGCTTTGCAGTTTTTTCCCCTCGTAGCAAACGAGTGAGGAGTTTAGTATACTTCCTTCAGAGTTCAGGTCTTAAAAGTGAAAAGTCATAAAGTGAGTCCACCGTTTTTTCAAGTGCCCCCTTCTCTCGTCTCAGCTGCTTCACAATAAAAGCCTTGAGGCATCAGTTTCTTTCTAACAACACCATCCATTCCCTCCAGGTGTACTGTGTTAATGTCCTGTTATGCTTTAAAGATCCGTCAAAATACTACACATCATCTTCAGAGGAACAGCGTGAAACATTTCGGGGGATTGTAGAAAAGTGTATAAGGTGATGTGAAGGACACTGGAGTTGATGGCAACAAGCCTTGTTACTGTACCTGCAGGGAAAATGTGCAAGAAAAAGCAAAAACTTTATCGAAACATCTGTACAACAAGCATGGACATGTAAACAAAAGTGAAACCTAATTCCGTCAGCCGACGCCGGTATTTTATTTTTTATCATATTCTGAATTTATTTGTTTCTAAAATTCTATGTATGTTTTTAAAATTAATTATTTAGTCATGTAGAAGAACACAGCATTGATAGAGTAGCTTCTAGTTGTACTAAAATCCTAAATATACCTCCCTCTACCTGAAGGCCACCGTAGTTCTCCGACCGATTGGAAAGAGAGTTGAGTTTAGGGGTATTTCAATTTGCTGCAATCTGCCACCTCACCACTAGATGCCACTAAATCCCACACGCTCTTCCTTTAACTCAATATTAAATCAAGCTTTGTGAATGTTTTGTGTGTCCGTTTGCAGACTGGGAAGTTGGTCAGAAGAGGACGGTGCCGTTCTTTGCCTGGTCCTTGCTAGAATCCGTTGGGTTGACTGACTTACAACTACAACCAGACAGCCAAGGTAAAAAAAAAGTGTATCTCAATCTCTTTGGCCGCATGTCAATGTCGGAAAAAAGGTTTCTCTTCTTTCTATATAAATGTCACTTTACATTTTTGCCCTTTAATTATTTAACTTTAACCACATTTTTACAGCGTCTTAACCCGTTTTCTGCATATCCTCAGTAGTTTGAATGCACTTAACCCGATGTTTCCTCACAAGAATGCAGTCACTCCTTCACCCTGTACGGCAGCGACGGTCGAGCCCGGCGGGAGATGCCGGCTCTGGGGGAGATGCTCCACTGCCTGACGGGTCGATGCCCGCACGAGTACGAGATGTACGGCTGCTACTGCGGACAGGAGGGCGGGGGTCGACCCACGGACCAGCTGGACAGGTCAGCAGCTGAAGGGGTGATGACGTGTTACAGCTGATGTACATGTCTGTGTCTGCAACACAAAGAGGGAGAAATATGTAGTTTAGATTTCAGTATGACAAGTGAAAGATTGGAATGATGGATGAGGACTAAAATGACACTTTCTCACAGATTTTTTCGTGTGTTTATTATGTGGAAAACACACAAATCCGTCACGTCCTGCCGTAATTTCCACCCTCTAAAAAAAAACAACTTTGGGTTTGAAACGTAGTTTTTCTAATGTGATAAACAGAAAGTTTAAAGGTGCACTGTGTAGGATTTGGCAGCATCTAGTGGTGAGTTTGCAGATTGCAAGCAACTGAAACTTCTTGTAGGACAGTAGTATTCTATTAAAATAAAAAGAGATTCAAATTTCTAAAACATCATAATGTCTTAGTTGTGTAATCACATTGCCACTTTTAATACTGTCACAAAAACACAAACTATTCATATTTTCAGCTGCTAATACACTTTTGAAAGCATACTTATTAATATTCTAATCATTTCTTCTAGTAGATGCCCCTAATGTTACACACTGTTCTTTTAAATAATGCTTTCAACAGCTGAGCTCTTCCTCGAGGTCTGACAAACATTTTCTTTCACATCAAACATTTACAAAGTGTTTCTTTCACTGACAGAAACAGAGTCTAATTTAATATATACATATCTGCCAGATTCATTGACCACCAATGAATGTTTCCTCCTGCATGTGCACGTACATCACAAGAAACAAACTCCTCTGAGTGCCTTTATCATTAAGCTGATTGGTCCACACTGTGTGAGGCTGACGATGTACCTGATCTCCATCAGGTGCTGCTTCTTCCATCACTGCTGTCTGAAGCAGATCGGCTCCATGGGCTGCCGGTCGGAGAGGAAGCTCAACGCTCAGCTCTCCTGTGAGAACGGGAAACCACGATGTGAGTATCCGGTCGGGTCTGCTGGGAACAACGGTAGCTTTAATGTTTGTTTCACAGCAGGAGCACAGTGCAGGGACGAATAAAGAACCTTTACCTGAATCTGTTCTGGGATCCTCATGTTTAGGCTCTGAAGGGAGGATTTGATTATTGCATTGACAACATCTACTGTAACTCTAGTAGAGGTTTAACCTTCAACAAATGAGTGTTTAAATTAATGTGGAAAAGCTTTGAGTTACAGTTTCTTTGTTTTAGACACAAATAAAAAAATAATAAATACAATGGAGGGAGAGGGTGGTTATATTAAAAAAAAAAAGACTCAGAGTTTATGAAATAAAAGAAGATTAAAGTCACAAGTTTACTTGAAAAAAACTGTGTCCGTAGTGGGATGAGGTTGATTTAAGATTGCTGACTGACAAAAAATACAAAAAAACAACTATATTTTTTTCTCTAGTAAATTTGTAAATTTATAATCTCAGAGGTTATTCAATATTATTTTATATATTTTCTTAGAAATGTATGATTTCATAATCTCAAAGAGTAATAATAATTATTGTATATACATTGTTCTTGTTAAATTTGTGAGTCTTTTCTTGTAAATATACAACTTTACTCACAGAAATTTGATATTTATAATGCTCCGTTATTTATTATACTTTCTTTTTTTTTTACTATAATGGCCCTAATATGGTATCATCATAATATGCTGTCATAACAATGAGCCATTCTACAAACTATATAAACCTGATATTTATGTAATCTGTACTCGTTCGTCTCCCTTCAGGTCAGGGCGTCAGTGTGTGTGATAAGCTGCAGTGTGTGTGTGATAAAGCCACAGCAGAGTGTATGTCAGCGGCCCACTTCAACCACACCCAGCCGCCGCCGCAGTGCCGTGGCCCCGCACCCCCCTGCCGCCGGGCCAGCAGACCCCCCAAACCACGGCCCACCTCCCAGTCCAGTGAGGAGAGTGAGGAGGGCCAGGGAGGAAACTCTCACGTGAACGTTGGAACGATGAAGCCTGACGTCACTTCAACGTTTACGAGCACACCTCCACCACGACGAGACCAGAACAGGTGAGAAGAAAAGTCAAAGCAAAGAGTAAACTCAGATCATTTATACATACTGATATAAGTATTTAAATGTCATGTGATGGGAATTTATTTGAACTTTTTCTGGAAATCTCAAAGTTGCTTAATTTGTCATTCTGATTCGGGTGAAGTCTTCTAAGGTTGCTTCTTTTAAGTAACTTAAAGAGGCTTTCAAAAACAGAAAAGGTTTGAGGACAGTGTGGGAAATATACAGAATGTTGTGTTGTGGAAAATCATAGTTTTTCTACTTATTTGACATTAGTTACCAGGATGAGAAAAAGCTATTAAATGAAGGACGGTCTCTGACCCCACAGGAGTTTTGGGGTATGACACATATAAAGGGATGGTTTTCACTTGATGATCATTCTGTGTACGGAACTTTTTGGGACGAAAACTTTGAGCTGCCCCATTATCATCAATAAGTCGACTAATTATTTATTTTTTTAAGTGCAACAAGCTTCTTTAGTCGATTACTTGTTCTGCATGCTTTTTTTTAATGCTGCTTGACTTATTTGTATTACGATCTAGTAATCAAAGGTGGAGAGTAACTATCACATAAACACATCACTAAATAATTCATATAATTCTATATATATTTTGTTATTTTACTCAAGTAAAATTTGGAATGTGAGACCTGTAACAAAGTACAGTATCTGAGTACTTCTACCTCTGCTAGTAATACATATTTTTAAATTTGGTTTACAGACAGATTTTGTGTCCCAGTTTAAGTTCTGTATAAATCCAATAAAAGAGTTAAAAACAGACAAATCTACTCCATCTGGTGATTAGTGTTTCAAACTCCTCAGTGGTTCTTAACCCTCCACCTTTAAGTTTGTTCTAAATAAAAGCAACTATTTAACTTCTAAAACAAATGTCCACATGAAATATTTCTCTCAGTTTTAGAAGCTTTTTACACATTTTGACAGAACTGACTGAGGTTCAGTTCAACACTAAAACACATAAATATCTTTCTGCAGTGATGAAATCTACGACCTGAAGGACCAGGAGATGTCGAAGAATCCTCCGGGAGGATCGTCTGGCAGCTCCACTCATCCTCCTCCTCTTCATCTTTATCCGTCTCCTCCTCCTCGTCCTCCTCATCCTCCTCCTCCTCCTCCTTTCTCCAGTGAGGAGGGCAGAGAGCCACCGATACACAGCGGGGTTCAAACCCACAACCACAGGCCGAGTCCAGGGCAGAGCCAAGGCCAGAGACCAGCAGGGAGACCAGGAGGGACCACGGTGAAAGTAGTGGAGGAGAAAAAGGTGGAGGAGGAGGAGGGGGGTGGAGAGGAGGAGGAGGAAGAAGAAGAAGAGGAGGAGAAATAGGGGAGAAACTAGAAGCTGAACTCTTCAAAGGCAGCTTTGGGGAATATTTGTTCAAAGATTCAGTTTTGTTCCCAATAAATAAAGTTGTAATTTAAATAAGTTTCATTAAAAATCAGATGTTTACTTTGATTTCTTTACATATTTTTCATCCAGAGAACAAGAAGCGTTTTTTTTTATTAAAATAAACTATAAATGAAAGCAAACATTCGTCTGTTTCATTTTCTTCTGTAAGAGAACTAATGAAGACATCACAGCTCGACAGTATTGATAGAAATATTTTATTTTAGTCTCGAACATCAATCTCACAATTTACTGTTAAATAGAGGCTTTGTAATGAAGCGCTGAGGCTCTGCTGCCAGTAAAGCAAACAACAGATCAGATTTCTGATGGTTCCTCATGTTTCCTTTTTTAATGTTGATCCAAATAAGATTTGAAAGAACTTAAGGAATTTCTAAACACGTTAATGCTGAAATAATTTGTGGGTTAATCGATAAGTCGATATACAGAAAATAGTGTTCAAGCAAAAACATTAAAGGTATTTGATGATTTGCAGTTTAACATAATTAGAAAAAAATAAAAGTGTCCTGCAGAACATCTAAAGACACTTTGGACTCTTGGAAGTTGGACTTGAGATTTTTTTCTTATTTTCACATTTGATTGATTCGTCGCCAAAACAAGGGATTAACTGTGAAAATATAATATAAACTCAAAGGCTTTCAAAGACATCTCATGGTCTTCATCAGTGGATGGAGCAGAAAAAGGAGCCAGTAAGTGGACCTTTGAGTTGAGATTATTTTGTCACACATACATTGTTCCCGAGGTTGAGAATAACTGATCCTGCTCATCAATAGATTCATTAGTAATGACAATTGTCTCTCCAACAACTTCCCAGAGAAAAGACAGTTTTACGATCACAAGAATATGATGTGAACTGAACTGGTTTGCAGATTTTGTAATAAATGATTAAACATTTTATGGATCAAATGCACCAAAATGTCACCAAAACAAGTTTGTAATTCTGTAAATTTAGGACTTTTACACTATTGGAACCATTGATAAAATCAGATTATAACTTGAGCGTGCGTCGGCAGCAGAACCTCGGCGCTGTCTAGTGGTTTAAATCTCAGCCAAGCTTTAGCGGTCCGTCACTGTGAAGGCTGAACACAGACGGGACAACTTTAATCTCTAAAACTGGCACAGAAAATACAAACTGTTGCATCACACACATAAGAAAACATCATCAGAAGCTCATGTTTTATATCTGGCTTTGTTCTTCTGTTCATTTTTTTATGCAGAATTCAGCTGGTTAAACTGAAAAAAGTCCATCTTGAAAAGTGAAGAAAAAGCTTTTTTTTTGTGTCCAGCATTCTGAAGTAAGGCAGGTCAGCAGTGAAACGATTTCACCCCATTTACAGATTTAATCTCTCGTCTTAAATATGATAATTAAGACTTGATACCAGCTTCCATCACCAGTCAGGAGGGACTTTTGACAGTTTCTCACACTCATTCTAGATTACAACATTTCACAAACAGAACATTGGGACAAAAATACCTCTGAAGATCAAGTCGTACCACAAACTAATCTGTGCCGAGACATTTGTTGCTATAGTACCAGGTACACAGTGATCAAAGTGCAAACATTCATATTTCATTCTCAGCATTTTATTTTAATACATCTGCTGCCACTATTCAAACGACTGATGGAGCTAAATCTATGAAATAAACTTTATTAACAGCAGCAGCAGCGATGACTCATTCAGACAGACTGATTTCTGATTGAAACTTTATTCATCGGTCAGCTTTAACAGGACGTTGCAGCTTCAGGTCCAGATTCACTCAACTAGATCTGACACGAGTAACATTTATATAGGGATGGATATTTATGAAATTAATGTTTGCGCTGATTTAAAATCTTCTTAAGAGAAACCGTCTCACTGTCCTGAAGCTTCAACATATATTGATGGTGCAACAAAAAGTAATGTTGAATGATTTTGTTGGTCTTATTTCTATTTGGGGGATAATCCTGCTCCTCAAACTACACTCTATATGAAATAAAGGCTCCAAACTGGTTCCTCAAACAGGTCTTGGTAGAACCTCTTGGGAAGGTTCTAGAGGAAACCCTTGAAAAATAAAAGGGATCTTGATAGAACCCCTTTGGGAAGGTTCTAGAGGAAACTCTTGGAATATAAAGGGGTTCTTGGTAGGACCACTTTGGTGGGTTTTAAAGAATGCCATTGAAATATAAAGTGGGTTCTGGGTAGAACTTTTCACAGATGGTTCTAGGTATTACCATTTATGTTGGGTTCTAGGTCAACCCTAAGACAGCGTTCTGGTTGGACCCTTTATAAAAAGGTTTTTACCAGGAACCAAAAAGAGTTTTCCTATGAGGACCAGCAGTAGAACCCTATTTGGTTCTAGTTAGCACCGATATTTCTAAGAGTGTACAGCTGCTGTATTTGAGTAAACAGGAAGTATGAGGTTGCCATGGCGACAGTGAGTTGTCTGTGGGCTACCGTCTCTGGATTCTGACTCTGAGGAGAACAATGTTTCTGTCTGATTGAGGCGCTGACGTTGTAAAGAAGCTTAACTGCCTCCATGAGCTCCGGGTCACAAACACGCTGCTGCTGCTCACAGTTAGAAAAATATTGATTATATATTTACTTTTCCATCGTGCGTCTGAGGAAGGAAGACGTTTTGCAAATAACAGATTTTCACTTTTCACTGTGAGCTTCACACTGAGGATAAATGTCTCTAAAGTAAACCACAAAACGTTGTCATTATAAATGAATTAAATTGATTATTTTGTGGTCTTTTAGAAGATTTGTTTCAAACTGTTTTGCAAAAGAATTTGAGTGAATCTGGAGCTGAATCTTCTCAATCAGAAATGAGTTGAAGCTGCAACTTCTTAAAGAACAAAATTCCATACAGATGCTAAAATAAGCATTGATTTACTCCACTTTATCTATGCAAAAATAACTAGATATATAATATTCATTCCTTTCTCAGCATATTTGAAATGACATAATGGATTCTATAATAAAAATAACAATCAAGTAACATTTTTTCATGAATGAGACCATTTCTCCCGTATTAATAAGAACTGCACAATCCCATTGAAACCCTGAACCGTCGACTTCATAGTAAACAACAAAAGAAAATTAAATTTGAAAATAAAAGAAATCAGCATTTGTCTTCATCTTGATAAATGTGATCGACAAGCAATCTCCTAATCTCTACCAGGCAACAATGTATCCACACATGATGCATAAAATGTACAAAAATATATGATATACTGCTATAATGACACATTCATAAAGGAAGTGATCATGTTTTTTTTTTTTTCAAACATCTGCCGTTGAAATCTCACTTTTCTCCAAACTGTAAATCAGTGACGTGTTCTCACTGCGCTGGCTCGTTTTATGCCAGTTTGGAGAAAAGTTTAGATTTTCTGATGCAGTTATAAAACAACCCGTTGAGGCGGATTTGTGTTCCAGCGCCCCCTCGGGGTTCGACAACGTGATGCTAAAATATCATGCAGTTAGTTCATATAATGCATGTTACTAAGTAAAGCTATGATATTAAATCATAAGAGTTTGCATGTAAAGCTAAGACGTTTACGCAGCGTCGATATGCACAGAAGACATAATCACTTTCAGGGGAGGATATTGGTTTTATACAGAGGAACATATCAAAGGGGTCTCTATTTCTTTGAGGCTCAGAGCTCAAAACTAGCAGACCTGTCAACAAACATGGTGTGTCTCGGGTTAAGCATTACGGGACCTTCTTTGTACTGTATTAATTCCGTAATTATCACCAATTAATGGACCAAATTGGATTTAAAATTCACTTTTTAAAGGCTGAAACATGTTCTCAGAGCAGCCTCTGCGTCCTAGAGTTACCCATAACACCTTTCTTTGATTGGGTATGCACAGATGTTAACATGTATCTTTTAAAAACCAAAATTCTACCTTAAAAAGACAAAAAACATGTCCATGACTGCTGGTTAAAGTCCATCTGCTGATGATCGAAAGCTCAAGAAAAGCTACTTAAATAATCTGGAGATTGTTTTGTTTCTGTTTTCTGTTGCTTTGCTAACTCAGCTAACGTTATTATACTTTAAGAAGACAGCACCAATGCTAACCTCTGCTAACAACACTAATTACATGACTCCTTGACTTTCATGTTGTATCAGTCCCATAGTGATGGAAGTGAATGGGCTCCACCCATTCTCCCTTAACTTGTACAGATGTTATCTACACCTTCTGAGCTCTGATCACAACGTGAGACACTCCGTCTCCACGTGATCAAACAGCCTTCTGATTGCGGAGCGTTCTCCTGCATTGACGTGCATTTTTTGCTGATCCAGGTAAGACGTCCTATGGATACATACTGACTTCTGATGAAGACAATCTACCTGCCAAAGTTCAGATGAATCCGGCTCATGTTGGTGATTTCAAACCAAAGCTCACTCGACCAACCTTTCTAGTTCAGCAACACAAACCTGCACTCGACAACCTTCAACGTACAAAACCATCTTAAACCACCCAAAAAGCCGAACACAAACACTTCAACAGTTTCTTCCTCGTCTCTTTCATCCACTTTTCCATCATCCACCATCTAATTCTGCACAACAGGAACAAATCTGAGGACTCACAAACAAACCAATCATCTCTGAGTGAAAAGGAAACACTGGCCTTCAACCTGAACCGTGCTCTCTGCACTGCTGCTCGGACCCAGCGATGGCAGCAGGCCTCCGATCAGAGGAGAGACTGATAACCATCCGTCATTACAGATCACAGCTGCAGCTCTGCAGCAGATATGAAGGAGCTCACTCCATAAACAGCTCCTGTAACCACTTTTTGGAAATGAAATGTGGCCTCGTGGTGACTCTCCAATAAGCACAGATGATTTAATCCTCCAAAATGACACTGCTTGGTGTCAGAGTGTCTGAAGGCGGATTGGGGGGGGGGGTAACTTTGATGAGCTGCTGCTGGACTCTTATTTTGCAACGAGTATCCAGTATTGTGAATTGTGAATTTAAGGAACTGGAGCAGAACATGGTCAGTCTTGGCAACCAATGAGTTTGTTTAGAAGCTTTCAACGCACAAAGGATTGTCCCTCGATGAAACCTTTCAGTATATTGCAGTTTAAGTTTTGTTTTATCACAACATGCCGGCTTTCTTTCAAGACACTGGAAGGAAAACGGCAACTAGCAGTCACATTTGATCCAATGCAATAAGATCTGGATTCAAAGTTATTCATTCAAAGTCTGTTTGAAATACAAACATTAATCCTGGCTGATGATCTAGATTTGTGTTTCCAGGCTGGTGATGAAGATTATCTACAATTGACATGGTTTTACGATCCCTTCCCATCAACCACTTGGTTGTAGACTGGTTCAGTTCTGAGGAAGACCTTCTGACAACACAGCTTCTAAACTGACTCTCCTGATTTCTCTCAGCGTAAAGTTCAGGCGATGGTGAAGCAGCTCTGAGACGATATGTGGTTCGGGCTTTTGGAACTTTATACCAACACAGAGGAGAGCAAGAAATGGAAAATCTTAAAGATGCTGGTAAATAGAACCTGACTGATATTTCCTTTGCTAAATGGAAAAACTTACAACGATGTCAAAGTGCTAGTCTGACTTTACAATCAAATTAAATTGAAGTTGAACCATTGACCAAACCGGGGTTTAGAGAGTGATAATGTTACCAATAAAAACACTACTTTGGTCTGACTTTTTCCAATTTCTCTGGAAAGCAACTTCTGGATCAAACGCAAAATCACCAACCATGAGCGAGACATTCCTACTGAACAGCCATGAGAACAAAATCTCTCTTTGGCTCAATAGCCGAGCAGTTAACAGCCACTTACTTATTGCCTTAAATTCATTTCCCCAAATGGAACTTAGCTGGTCGTTGAAAGTCATTTCTGATGTCTTCATCATCATTCATAACAGTAAAGACAGAGTCACACTGAACAGGTTGTAACGGCCGTACAGCAGTGAGCCTAAATCTAATCTGACTTCTACCACCTGTGAAGTTATTTTACTTTTCTTATCTGCTAATATATTTAACATTTCTACATATTTGTGACACCGACACCTACTGAAAATAAGAACAGATACTTGTTAGGAGGCAGAAGCTGGTTCTGAAGAAGGAGCATCGCATCTAAAACCAGACACAACTTTAAGAATAAAACTGGTTTTAGACGTTCGTACGAGAGTTTAATTTTAGACTACGGCGTATGTACAAGGTGTGAAGCTCTAGCTAGACCAGCGGTGATATTGGATCAGATGCATGCTGGGAAGCAACATCCGATTCAATGTAAATATACTGAAATTAGAGTGGAAGCTGTTCTATTCTTTTTGTTCTTGTTGACTCATTGGTTTAGTTTAGTTCGGGGGATTTGAGTCAGGGAAAAAAGTGCAGCATATCAGTTCATTTAGAGCTGGTGGGGTTACAACTCGCCTGCTTTTAAATCAATTAAGTATTTTTAAAAAGAGCAAAAAAAAAAGGTTTATAGTAATGAATGAAACTTTTGGATTCAGATGTACCGTTTTCACCCTGTGGCCGATGTTCAGGTTTGGATTTGGAGAAGAGTTAGAGTACGTGAGATTAAGGAAGTTACGTCTTTTACAATTTGTCTTCATATAAAATTGTTAATGGCTGATTTTGCTGCATTTTGTGTGACACCTTTATGCTGCTCTGAATAGAGCAAAACTATCGTACAGATTGTGATTGAGTAGTTCATTCTAAGCTATTTAAATTTCAGCAGTTTTTGTGGAGGCGTGATCAGTAGACACACAGGTCTGGGAACTTCATCTCGTAGACGGGGACGGACTGGTGCTGAGTGTGACCCGATGAGATGGAGACCACTCCGGACGGGCTGGGCGGAGGCCTGGGGAGGGGGGGGTGAACTCAACTTTAAAGCATCTCCACTCGCAGAGAAACAAATCTACATTACAGATGACATGGATGCTCCTAAATATTATCAGGAGATTCTAACCAAAACCTGATTTTACAAACACTTCTGCTTTTAGTTTTTACTTTAGAACTCATTGGTTTGTGAACACAAAACTAATAAAATGTGTAACAGTTGCTTTGCTTGATGTTTGACTGAACAACTTCTGACTATGTGCTGGAAAATAAAATCCTGAAATCCATATCATGAAACCAAGAAAATGACCTTGAAAAAAGATGACTCACCTAATTGTAAGTTCGAAGATCTGTGCCAGCCGGTCGTGCAACATGTTGGCCTGCAGAAATAACAACGTTCAGAGTTTATTAAACATTAATAGTCATTTGAGAATCCAATGGCTCATTGCTACAGACTAATCTTTTTCGTCACTGAAATGTTTGTCATTGAGCTGTTTCTTTACCTTAGACTCGCAGTGTGCAGCGATCTCCTCAAACGGAGCTTTCTGGAACTTCTCCATCACCTGACGCCTCTTCTCCCTCTCCTGCTCCTCCAGACCGGTGGTGTCTGGAAACAGGCAAAAAAAAAAGTTAGATTCCACCTTTTCCTCAATATATTTCACTCCCATTTACTTGATTACTTTATAATGACAACAATACTGACACTAAGACAACTAAACAAAATTTTGATAAATTAATACAATATATTTATGTCAAAGTTAAAGTTGTTTTCTCATCAGCAGAAGAGTAAAAATGCATGCTATATGAAATAAAAAAGGAACATGTTAGCTGTGTATTCATTTTAATATCAGATGTTGTCAGCCATGTAGTGACAGTCAGTAAATCTATATCACTGGACATTACTGTCAACGTTCTTTGGCCTGAAGCTCATGACAAAAAGCCAATATTTCATTTGTATTGATGGAGACTCTTCAGCGAGTCCACAGGAAGATGAGCTTAAAGAAAAAGAAGTTCTCTTGAACTTCTCTGTGATCTCACCGATGGCCTTCTTCAGGGTCTCGAACGTGATCTCCTCAGCTAGCTGAGACTGCAGAGAAATAACATAAAAAACACAGAGGGATCAAACAAAGACTTTCACCAGAACAGGATGTCATGTCGTCGCCATCTTGTTTTTTTGCACTTAAGAGACGCCGTATACGTCTCTGGTGTCGACCTGTCAATCAGTGTGTAGCCCCGCCCTAAAGCATCCCCTGCTTTATGGTCTGTTTGACTCTAAATGGAGCATCATTTACTAAATGAACATCATGCTGTATTGAAGAAGACTTGAAACTAGAGATTGAGACCATAAACTCATGTTTACAATGTTTACTGAGGGAATAAATCAAGAGAGAAGTAGAGTCATTTTCTCATAGACTTCTATACAACCAGAGGAGTCGCCCCCTGCTGGACAGTAGAGAGAATGCAAGTAAATTATCCCTGAATTAGTATTATTAGTGTATAATCATCTGAAACTAAGAAGTATGTTTTGCTCAGCTTAGATTGAGCCCTTCATATCTACATACGGAGCGGGTCATCTTCAAGGAGTCGCCATGTTGCACTACCATGTTTCTACAGTAGCCCAGAATGGACAAACCAAACACTGACTCTGGAGAGAGACTTTCACGTTTCTACGTCACCTGAAGGTCACCGTAGTAGGAAAGGAGGGAGTGATCGGAGGGGTATTTAGTTGGTAGCAATCTGCAACCTAACCACTAGATGGCACCATATCCCCCACACTGTCCATTTAAATGTTCAGCCTTTTGAGTCTTATAACTTGATGGTTTTATGAAAATGTAACACACTAAATCTAATACCTCTATACTGTTTTTTCATGTGTCAAAGTTAGAGTTTCCTCATTTCTCTATGTACCACCACATTTCTGCTCAAAATGATCTGTGTGTTTCTCAAACTGACCCGTAACAAAATAAAACCGACCTTGTCTGGAAGTATGTTGGACACGATGTCCACTTGAAGGGAGATTGTGTCCACGAAACTCTTCCTCCTGCTCAGACGATCTAGATCTGCAGGACGAGACACAAGTCAACAAGGGATTCATATAAACCTTAATCCTGACATACACAGGAAAACAAGCAAGAACAAAATATTTAGTAGTGTTTTACAACCCATTGTTGAATGTAATGTCAGCAGTTTCAAGCTGAAGCACTAAATTTAAATATGATCTACATATTTTAAAAGTTTTTGGCACTTTTTTTCTTCTTCCTGACCATGATTCTGGAAAGCAGCAAACGAAAAAAACTTAGAACAACTTAGCATCAATTCTTGTTACAACTTGCCAAGCAGCAGTGTGCTCATGACTCATATCACTTGAATTATGACCCCACGAGGGACTCAATTTCCCCCTCCTGAAAACATGAACTCTAATGCATACATAAGAAACTACAACAGAGAATGTAGAGCTGTTAGAGAAAGGAAAACATCATTTGTGTGTCCCGCCCCTTTACTCTGATACACTCCAAAATGGTATGAGTTCTTCTTTGGCCCGTGCAACACACTTCCACCAAGTATCATAAAAATCAGTCCAGTAGTTTTGTTGGTTATCTTGTTGTCAAATAGACAGACAAACAACAAACCGAACCAAAAACATAAAGTCCTACACAGAGGTTACCATCCCATTAAACAGTCTTTGTTCTTTTAAACGTATTTTCAGTACTCAGTTCTATGTCAGTCAGTGCTCCAAAGAATGTCCAATAACAAATTTAGACGCACATTTTTCTAGTTTAACATATACCAACAATCATTACATTGGCCATGTTGTTTAAATTAAGACTACAAAACTACATCTGTTCAATCATAAACTAGAGGAGACATTTGCTCATAGACTTTTATACAACCGGACTTCTTTTTGCAACCAGAGGAGTCGCCCCCTGCTGGTCAGAAGAGAGAATGCAGCTTTAAGAAACTTCCGCATCGTCTTCAATCGGCAGAAACGGAGTTTGCCGCATGCTCACATCCGACATCCCAAAAGTCAATGTTGGTTTCTTCAACCCATGAAGACAATCTTTCTTTATCTTGAACCGAGTAGTTTCAGTTGCCTACACTAACATACCAGACAACTTTGTCCTTATGAGGACTTGTTGATTTGTTCTTAGGGGCAACTTATGAACAAAAAATTGCATTTTAGCCAGACTTAGACTCTATTTTGATGTCATAGTTTAATGGTACAAGGAACAAATTTATCTGATTCTGCAGAGCGATAAACTTCTCAGGTACCTCGTCACCCAGGAAGTCCTGATTTAATACCTCCGCCTCGAGCCCGTCTGTATTCATTCACACTGCACCGGTGAACATAAAACCCACAGCAGTGTGTAGGTCATCTGACAACAGTCCGACGGTGTGAAAACAAAGAGAAAACAGCGACGAAATATAATTGTTTGTTTCCATGAGGCACAGTGACCCGTGTCGGGAGCTATGACTCAGCAGCCGGCCTGAGGGCACTCATGAGGAAAACTGATCTGAATAGATAAGAGGTTGAAGAGACAGAAGGCTGCATGTTTGTATTATTATAGTTTCAGCTTTTGGCTCACATTCGTATATCTTTGATACAGAACGATTCCCCGGATTATCTGTCATTCTGAAATCACTGACGTAACAAGAAAACCAGCAGAAAGGATCTCTGGAAAGAGAAGTAAACTCTTCAGGTTTCTGACAAATCGTAAGGAAAAACAAGTCTGGCATCACATGAGGGTTTACTTGACTTATGCAAAAGGAGTTAAACTTGTTATAGAGCGTATGAAGATTCTCTTTCAAGTTTACAGTAACGACTTGTAACTCAAATGTGCTTATTTAAACACTTATTGTAAGTGGAGGAGGTCACACGTGTCTATGCAGTTTTTTTTTTTATATGTGGCAAACTCTCTTTATTTTTGATGCTTCTCAGATTGCTATTTTTGTAAATGTGAGATATTATCATTGAGCTTAATGTTTCAGAATAAAACGTCGATGTCGGTCAGCGGCTAACTGTTGGTTGAGACTCGTGTTCAGGAATGAGAGTCTGCAAAACAGACAAAAAAGCGAAACCGGTTAATCAAAGGGAATGCGTTTGTACCATCAAATGACTATAAATCATGATGCGTTCATTTGTGGAGCAGCGTATAACTCCGACAGAGCGAGGTTACGTAGAAGCTAATATGGTCGTTTTTTCTTCAGTTCTCTTTGTTCCTTCAAATATCAGCACTGTCGAGACAGTTTGCAATTAGACAATGCTGCAAAATGCCATGTCAAAGTTCACCAACAAAGAAATAAGTCTTCTTTCCCTCTGATTCCATGGAAATGAACAGATTTCGGGAACAAACTTTCGCAGCAGTAATAGCTGGTATGACGGGGTCCTGACTGGAAAGTGTTTCCTGTAGTGCTGAGCTCACGGAGAGTCAACGCTCCCTCTGCGGTTCTCTTTTAGTCTCTTTTAACTCGTCTCCGTCTCAAAGACTGTATGATTGAGTCCTTCAGGCTCTCATCAACCCCATGATAAAACTGTAGCAGTTATTACTACAAAACATGCATGAGTTTGCAACACCTGCTTTGCTCCAAATGACAGAAATCATTTGTTCTGTTTTGGATTTTTAATGAAAACTGAAGCTCGGCACAATTAAAAAATGTCAACAGCAACAGCTTTAAGCACCACAACAAACAAAACTACTCCAACATATCTACAGTCTACATGGAGCACATGTACTCACCATGACATTTCCAGATGCAATGCAAACAAAATAGTTTGTAAAAATGATCAAACCGTTCTTGTTTTTGTACACAGTGTTGATTCTACAGCTACACACATAACAGCTACGACTGGAAAGACAGGATTCCTCTACTGGTCAGTCATCAGAGGGTGTGGGAGAGTTTATCTGTCGGTGTTTGTATTTGGTCGGATCCTGTGTAGCTCAATGGAGAAGCATCTAAGCTGCTGGGTTGTGGGTTCGACTCTCTTTTTAGCTAAATGGGCAACCCTGTCTTTAACACTATTACGTTCTCATACAGCAAAACTGCTTATTGAAATGAGTTTTGGGGGAAGCACATCCGCCCCAATTACGGTCGCACATTTAAAGTGTTTTAAACGCATAGCTAAAAAAAACACAAAACACATAAAGTGCAACAAAACTTCTTGGTTAGGTTTATTAAAAAAAACATCATGGTACGGCCTTAAAATGCCAACGTTTGTGCTACTGATGTACATTTAAATAAGTGAACTTTTGGTTTCACCTGTGTCCTGCAGTTAGACATCTTTACATATTTATAGTCTGGGGTTTGTCGATGGAGAGAAGGACAAGTTGTAATTTTAAGATTTTTTGAGCTAGCTAATATCACTTCTTTGGGGGTAAAAAACATATCAGATAGAAGCTATTAATGAAAGCAGAGTATTTTGTATGTAGAATGTTTGAAAACACTGTCTAGAGGGGATCTTTAAGTCTTGCATTAATTTGTGTTTAGTTTTTTAAAAGCATGGAAGGATGAATGGTGAAAGAAAGTTTTTGTTTTGTTGGGATATCTGATCTAGCAGGGGAGTCCTCTAAACTACATCCTTCATGCTGGTTTATCTCCAGTGGTAAAGAGAAGCTCCTAAAAGGTTCATGAGTCAAAAACAGAACTATCAGAGCTGTAAACACAAAGATCGTCTGCAAACAGCTCAACTAAACCCAGCTATGACAGCAGGAGGTCAAGGACAGCAGGTAACCGTGTCTATACGACTTCACATATGACTCCTCTACAGATCTACTCTATAGACCGTTACCTCTGGACGTCTGCTTGCACCTGTGGAGAATTTTTCCTACTGTGTAAAGCACTGATGTTTTATGAAAGCATTGCAGAGGGGAGAAAGCAGAGGCACACCGTTTGTTAGACGAAATTCAAGCCAAAAAACTGATATTTTTCTACCCTAAACCTTTTGGATTTGGTGAAAATCTAAGCGTAGTTTATCAAAACTGTGTAAAGTATCAAATGATTCTTGGAAAGAAAAGAATGTAAAAGTATCTCCCTTTAGTTTAAAGTTTATTCCAAAACTAGATTTTGAAAATGAGTCTTGAAGATTAATTTTTCTCTTGATAATTGACTATTTTTCTAAAACTCTTCCAGAGGTTCATGCCGTTCTCATGTAAAATATCCCTTTAAATAACCAGAGAGGACGATAATGACTGTGACGACCTTCTGTGTAATAGAGCTGATCACAGAACGGGTTCTTTAAAGTTTGCTTTCAGGTCAATGAACAACTCTTTAAGCTGTTAATCCATCAAAGCCTTTTCAGCTAAATCTTTATATAGAGTGCCGATAGTTCTGAGGGGCACGGGGAGTTTAATAAACCAATACACAGAGTACCAGAAGACAACAATCTCCAGGTTAACTCCTCTGATTAGACTCTTCTTAATAACTTCTTAAACTCTGGGTTTTATTAATAAGTTTGTGTCAATTTTGAGAAAATGTATGATTTAGCACATGAAGTTTGGTATGTTGCTATATGATTATAACACAAAGGCTGGAATGGTTTGAGTTTCAAGCAGATACACGCTTTGCAGATTGATGCAGTTAATGAATTGATCCAAATAAAAGAACACACTGTCAGTTCCTACTATACATCAGTGGAGGGCAGTCCTACCTGTGACCTGGGGAACGTATGGAATGGAGAGTCTCTCTGCGTTGTATCCCGGTCCTGCCAGACACTCCGCCATGTCGGCTGTCTGGAAGTACAGCAGTCTGTCCTCTTTGTCCAGAGATTCAGGGAGTCTGGGAAGAAGAGAAACCGCACAGATCTCCAACAACGATAAACGTTTTTTTAAGGGTGTCAACATAATCTAAATAAAGCAGAACTGAGCCGTCTAGAAGCTCTAAAGCACTCTCATCCAAATGTAGTATTTAAAATCCGAGAATCTTTCACTGCAGAGGGTAATACTAGACGGGGGATTTAAAAATCTTAAAAATAGATTCTGGTTCTCATAATCTTTTAATCAGGTTTTATCGGACTGGTGATTTTGAAAGGCCGGGTTACGTATACATTCACATGTACATATATGTATATTTTTAACAGTTCTTTGACTGTAGTGAACATGCTGTTTTTGAAAGGCTAAATGCCAACAAACTAGATTGAAGCACAATATTTAGTTGGATAAAAATATGAAAAATGATAAAATATTTTTTATATAGAATTTGACCAACTGACTTTACAAAGCTCTGCTGTTTTTGGAAATGTTTTGGATCACACAAATCAGAAACAATCCCTTAGCAGTCGATTCTACAAGTTATATAAGATTAATGATACGAGTGTAGCCTGATCTTTACATGCAACTGTGCAGAAATGACGGATTTAAAGTGCAACGAGAAAAACAAGAAAAAAAAAAAAAGATTTGCAGGATGCGAATGTTGATTCAGAATTTAAAAGTCAACGTTATGAAAGAAGCTTCTGACTATTTGGTACAGCCTGACAGATTATTCTATGTCGACTTTGTGTACTTTACACTTGTTATACCTTTTTGTACAAAAACAGTATTGAAGTTTGACAGCCAACTCAAGTTCCAGGATCATTTTTAAAACTGTAGTTTGTGCTGTTGTAAGATTAAGTTTGGTTATGCAAGAAATTTAGCCTTAACTCAAACCCTCAGATTGTTTCGGTTCCTCATAAAACCAAACGTCCAGTCTGTGGATACTTACGGACACTTGTCTCTGAAGATGTGCTCTGGGAGGAGGTACGGAGCATCCATGTTCCTCAGCTCAATAACCTGTAGAGAGAAAAATGGAAAAAACAAATGGTTCAAAGAAGAATTACAATAACTACAGGTTGTAATTATTAGTTTTACAAGAGAAACTCTCTGACATCCATCAGGAGCTCAGGAATTATGAGGCGTCTTCAACACTTGAAGCGACAGTGAAGTCAGAGTGAGTTATTGAATCACCTTGCTGACGTGCTGACAGAACGGAGGGTTTGCGATCATCTGGCTCAGGAAGTTGAGGTACGCCGCCACCAACGCCATGATGCCACAGCGGATTACCATCGGCATGTTCTCCTCGTTAGCCAGAGCCATGTCCTGTACAAAGCAGACATATACATCAGCAGACACACCAACACTAAGAAACCATTATATGCTTTGGTAAAGAATACAGTTTATACGGTGGATTTTCACTCATTCACTTCTTATAATGTCGCTTGGATGTAGTTTGGAACTTTTTTTCACCAACTTTTTGAAGATCTGTATGAATGGAATAAAAAGCTTTTGCCAGGAAAAACTCAAACTATATATACTAACTATATATATATATAATATATATATATATATATAATATATATATATATATATACAAAAGATTGGACACACCTTCTCATTCAACTACTTTGAAGAATCTAAAATATAAAACATATTCTGGTTTGTTGAGCATTTGTTTGTTTACCACATAATTCCATATGTGTTCCTTCATAGTTTGGATGTCTTCAATATTAATCTACAATGTAGAAAAAAATAAAAATAAAAATAAAGAAAAACCATTGAATGAGAAGGTGTGTCCAAACTTTTGACTGGTACTGTATATATATTTATTAATAACTTATTTTATGGTACCATTAAGTATTTTTTTCAACCTGGACCCTATTTCCTATGTTTTTGAGTCTAAGTGACTAATGGGGAAAACAATTTCTAAAAGTGGTCCAGTACTGAGTGAGAAGGCTGCAGAAGCTAAACATGCTGAAATTCAATTCATCACTATCAATGCTCATCTACTAAACGTGCTTGTTTTTGCCAGATTGTTATCATAAGTGTCTGACAGCATTATGGAAAGAACCCTTCAGAAAAATCAAACGCTTTCATTTACCTTTCACTTAATCCCGTCTGGTTGTTATTGTGTGTCTCGCTCAAGGAGAAGTCTCGTTCTGAAATCTTGTGCAGCATCCACATTGTCATAATCAGCCAAATTATTCAGCCTTGCCATTGAAAATCTTCTAGATAGAACTGAGCTACGCTTTCTGTAATCCAACACAACATTACATGGCATTAAATCACCTCTCTATTTCAGAACGAGACTTCTCTGAGTGAGAATAAAAATCAGAAGGGATCAAGTGAAAGGTAAAGACATTTTTTTTATTTCTCTGTAGGGTTCTTGCGATAACATTGTCACTTATCATAACAGCTGTGAGCGGCAACAACAAGCCTTTTTACCGAACAAACACTGACGGTGAAGATTTGCTGCCGTCTGCAGCTTTCTCTTTCAATACTGGACCAATTGTCACCAATTGTGTCAATTAGGCACAAAGACAAGTGAAAATTGGTGTCCAGGTTAAAAAAATACCTAACTTGCCCTTTAACAATTCATTATTTTCCATCATGATTGTAATTAACAGATGACTGCAGAAACATATTGCGGACTCATTCATCATATTCAGCCAGCCAAGCTCCTTGAGTCACCGCAGGGTCGTTACCATGACGACAACCTTTCAACTGAGAGTGTGAGAACACAATCAGAGAAGGAGATGCTCCTCCATGAGAGCTCTTCCTATACTCTGTGAACCCTGAATGCTTACTGGTATCAGCTATCGTTAATTAATACAGCTTGAGTTGCTTTCTGGATTGCTAGTTGCTTTTCTTGTCTGCAACGCTTTGACATTTCAGAGCGATAAGACCTCAGCGTGATACACAAACGAGCAGCTGGTGTGTGTGTGTGTGTGTGTGTGTGTTCACACTTCTCTTCCGTCTCACATGTAGGAGGTTTTATTGGACCTGCGTGCGGTCTCCAGTCTAATGACATTAGGACTTTGCTGATGATCATAATGACAGTGCTGCTACTCATCAACCACAAAAATATGACACCTGACACCATAAATACGCCATCACATCAATGGTTCTGGATATTAAAGCACCAGAGAGAGTTTTTAAGAGGTTGTTGTTTCAACAGCACAGCAACGTTTATAATAAAACACAGGTGATATGAACAAGATAATATATAAATATCAAAGGCTACCTGTAGGGCGATGGAGAGCCGGATGAGGTCGATGACCACTTCCTCGTTGGCCAGCTCGATGGTCAGAATTGCCAGGGTGGTGAAGAGCAGCTCAAAGTTTTTGTGGACGTTATCCTCTTCTTTACAGCCCAGATAGATGTGACGGTAGAGCTGCTGGCCGTGCTGGAGGTGAGAGAGGGATGAAGAAGGTAGAAACATTACAGTAGGGCATAAAAGAGATGGAAAGAAAGAAGAGGAAGAGAAAGGAAACAAAGGAAATGTTAACAATGCACCCTTAAAAAAGTGTACGTCCAGGAGATCAACATTATGGCTGCTTGTATCTGCGGTCTCGTTCATTTGGCCAAACACCAGAGCTCATGACTACTGGTGAGTGATAGCATGCTTCCAGTGTCCGTCCAGGAGGACAGACACCCTCACAACAGTCCCTTTGTTTATGCTTATAAGAAACTTTCTATTACTTTTATATTCATTATTAATCTGTGATATTCACTGTTGCTGGTATTTTTAGTAGTTATTATTATTATTATTCTGCTATTATTATGCAACTACCGCCATTACTACTCTCATTATATGTACCATTTCTGTCATATTGACTGACTGATGTTGTAATTGTATTATGTTGTTCTTTCAACAATCTTTTCCGATACGATTGCCTGTGACAGAGGATGTTGTATGCTGTGCAGATTTTTGAAGAAGTTTGTAATTTTGGGCTATACAAATAAATTTAATTTGAATTTAATAGACTTTTTATTAAAAGTAAGATTGAGAAAGACTAAGTGAGACTTTTCCCTTTTCTGAGATTTATCACTGTTGGTCATGGAGAATCACTTCATTCTGGCCAGCCAGCATCTGTCTTCCTTCAGCTTGGTTGCTTCCATTAATGCTAAAGTCCACCATCGGGTGCTTGGGTCGTCCCAACGACAAGCAACTACGACCTTCGGACCACAGCTTTGGAGCAATGGAGGTTTTGAACATGACCCAGAAATCATCTGCTCACCTTAATGTTCAAGACATGTGGCCTTGTGGGATACAACTGAGAAGTCTGCCAAATATCTGGTGTTCAGGCATATTAATAAAACCAGCTGTTTTATTAATATGGCTTTCAGCTCAAAGCCAATTGGTTCCTCCTGGAGACATACATCTTTAAAATCAGCTCAGAAATGTGTGATTATTAGATAAGTATTTTCCTTCAGACAACAGGAGGGATTAGTGCATTTGTGTGACCAAGTAAAACATTAATTCTACCATCACACCAAATTTCTATCAGGCATTTTTGAAAATCCACCTGAAGCAGTCTTTACATCAGGCATTAATTAGATCCATCGCACAGGATTTTTTAAGAAACAATATACGTCCCTTTTTAAGCTGGTTTGTCTGATAATAAGTTTTTTTCCTTCTACCAAAACAGTAGTGAAGAAAATAGGAGCAAACCCCAGGAGTTTAGTTTTCATTAAAACAACTTTATGAATGGTGTGTTAACTGAATGACAAATTAATCAGAGCACACAAGGCCACATTGCCTCCCAAGTGACCACATGACTGTTCGCTGATGAGCAATAAAGCATTTAAAAGGCAATTTTTTTTAAATGGAGTCTGGCATAGCGTTCTCTCTACGGAAAATCATAACATTCACCAGAGCTACATAGCATCACTTTCAGCAAACTTAATGGGAGATCAATAAGGATCTGTTTTAACCGGGCAGAAAAAAGCAGAATATTATAAATGAGTGTTTTCCTGTTGCAGAAAGAATACACTAATATATATATATACACAGATATATTTGGATTTTTGACAGATGGTCCCACTAAAACGAAATGAAAATGTCACCCTTAGCTGAAAAACATTTTTCTAAATGCGTGTAGGCCCGCAGTGGTCGCGCGCTACATCACGTGACTGTCACAAATAGTTCACTGATAAAACACTATAAACACGTCTGGGTATTATAGAAAGAAAGTAAATGCACCTTTAAATGCTTAAGAAACGGAAGTTCTTAAAAGTCTGAAGTTAAGTAAATATTTTGAAGTCAAATCAAATAGTTTACAGGATGTTAAACCTTTGTTTCTTTAAAATGCATTTATTACTTGAGATGTTTTACAGGGCTTGTACAAAGGTCATTTTGAAATAAAAGTTGTATAATAATATTTTGTCCATGAATATGAGATATGAGTTTACAGATTATTACAATCATTCCTCATCATTGTGGACGTTGGTTTATGGCTTTTGCCGGTTACACCTACAGTCTATGGGTTACACCCGTTCTCACAAGTCATTTGCTTGTATAATTAAATAAATAAAGATGCTATCTCATCTATCTTGTGGATGGGTGACCTGCGTCTCTGGTCTTTTCCGCTCGATCACTGAAATAGTGTAACATTTCTACAACGAGCTGATGAGTTCCTCTGAGTCACTTAACTCCTTGACGGATGCCGCGACATCCGTTGGTTTTGGGGATTCTATCATGGCAGTGGTTTGCTAGTCACTGGCCTCTCTTTGCATAGTTTGATCTCTGTCTGTGCAATAATTAAGTCTTCATTGTTATCATCAACAGAGGGCGCTCCTCTTCCAAAGACATCATGCCTATTATGAGAAACATCACGTGGTCAGCTATCAAACATAACTTTATTATCAGCCCGTCACGTGCAGGTAACATAAAAGCTGATTAACTTTCCTGTTTTACATTCCAGACTTTGCGGAGAATCTTTCTAGAGGCCAGCAGTATCAGTATCAGTTTCCCCTTGTTAGACCCTGATGCTTTCCTAAATCAAAGCCTCATGGTTAAATGTAGGGACTCAGCTAAGATGTATAAGAGTAAGGGTTTAGTAGTTTCCATGGTAAAAAGTAATGATATGCTTGGAGTACCTTTGCTTTGTTTTGTTTCTGTTTTAACTTATTCTTATAAATCGAGTGCCTTCGTTTGCTACTGCATTGATGGTTGCATTTTATACCTGCCTATTTCAAGCTTTATTGCCGGCATTCAATGTATTATTAGATGGTACAATCCTTGTATCAAAGGTGTCCCTTTGAGGTTGTGTCTTGCAATATTGGCATGAGTGAAGGACCACCTTTCTCAAATTCTGGTCAAACATCTCCTTTATACAGTTAGGTGGACTATCTGATCTCTCCCTGGTCTAACTCTACCCCTCTATCCTGTCCTCTCACTTGACCCCAACTATCCTGTTCTGCGGTCCGACATGACCCACAACTGTCCCGTGCTGTGGTCTGACATGGCCCACAAGTGTCCTGTGCTGCGTTCTACCTTTAACCACAACTGTTCTGTTCTGCGGTCTGACTTGACCCCCACCTATCCTTTCCTGCGGTCTGTTGAGACCCCCTGTATCAATTCTGCGATCTGTCAAGATCCCACCAGACTTTACTGTGTTCTATCGAGACCCCCCCTCATAAAACTTGGTGGAATGGTGGAGCATTGGTCAAGTTCCGGAAGAACCCATTTCAGGGTGGATCTGAATCCCGGAGCAGAAAAACGCATGTTGCAGAGGCTCTATGATAACAGGCTGGTTACTCAAGGTTGCAATCGCGGAGTGTGCATCTGTTAGAATGCTCTCCCTATTTCCCCCAACTCTTGGTCTGAATGATGATGCTGGAGACAGAAGTTCAGTTTGCTGCTCTTTAATCCAAGACACACTTGCCTGTGTGTATGTGTGTTAGTATGTTTGGGGTGTGTGTGTGTGTGTTTGGGGTGTGTGTGTGTGTGTGTTTGGGGTGTGTGTGTGTGTGTGTGTGGTTCTGAAAGGCAAACAATACAGTGTTAACAATAGTTCACTTATCATGCTATTAAATAGCTGCACACCCTGTGGATTACAATTTAGCTTTAGCAACTAAATTTACAAGCTAACGAAAGTGAAAGTAACAGACTGTCCGGCATATAATGTAATCGCCGGTAAACTACGTATTCTACCGCTATTTATAAACACCATAACAACAGAAACAAAGAGAACAATACATCCGGTAAATAAACATCGTGTCTTACGTTTCTCTGGACGCACACACAGGAATGTAAACTTTGGGCAAACTGTCTCTCTGTGTGGAACATCTAACCTGAACAGATGAAAATATGTCTGACTCATGCTGCTCTCACTCACTACCATAGAGAACAGTAGACCCTAAGCGGCCGAGTCTGCGACAGTGCCCCTAGTGGCTGGGCCCTAAAATAGCCAGTTCTATAGTGTCCTTCAAAACAACGCATCATATTTGGTATATGAGTGAAGGACTGAAGCCAGAAGCTATTGTAGACTTATTAAAACAAAAACAGCAGATGGATTAGCGTTTGTGGTTATTAGTTTACCGTTGTGACAAGCTGCAACATTTGCTCGTGAACCGGCTAACTGCGCTTGCAAGAAAAGTAAGCCTTTATTTGGTAAATAATGGATTTAATACCTTCTTCATGAACGCAACGTCTTGCTTGGAAATCTTCTCTCTTTTGATCTTCAATGCTGCAACATTAGGAATGATTCTGCAACAAAACAAAACCAGAATTCAGTGGTGGAATGTAACTAAAAACATTTACTCAAGTATTTCAGTACTCAGTATATCCCCTTTTTGCAACTTTCTACTTCACCACCACAGCTGGAAAATGCATTGTCACAAAGCTCAAAACAGGTGATTTGAGTTTGCATGATTATTTTTAGATCATTTCCTGTATGGATGAACTGCATACATGAGACAAAGACAGAAGTCATAACCAGCATCTAAAAAAAGATTTTATTAATTGGTTTGGAACGAAGCTGAACCAGACAAACTGTGATGAGGAAGCATACGCCCATCAGCTGACTCACCTGAGATGAACAAAGAAACACACAAACACACACTGAGAGACCAGCACTAAGAGAGGACATGTACTGGAGGGAGTACTGGGAATACTGGGATAATTCCACTTCAACCAGCTGCTGAATCCACAAACTGAACAGAATATTCTGAAGAACAAAGACTCAAAGTGAAACGTTCAGGGAACAGAGAGCGGCCGAGTTTACAGCTTCACTCAGAGACTAAATGGCTTCCAGGTTAGAGAAAGATTTCTGCTGTTCTGTCTGCCATGATGTCTTTAAAGATCCCGTCATGCTGTCATGTTCTCACAGCTTCTGTAGAGTCTGTCTGCAGAACTGGTGGACAGAGAAGATAATCCAAGAGTGTCCAGTTTGTAAGAGAAGACATTTAAAGAGGTTCCTATCTAACTTTGCTTTAAAGAACCTGTGTGAGAGTTTCATACAGGAGAGAGATCAGACAGCTTCAGAGACTCTCTGCAGTCTGCACTCTAAGAAGCTCAAACTCTTCTGTCTGGACCATCAGCAGCCAGTGTGTCTCATCTGCAGAGATTCAGAAAAACACACCAACCACAGAATCAGACCCATCGATGAAGCTGCTCAACACCACAAGAAGAAACTTCAGGAAACTCTGAAGCCCTTAAAGAAGAAGTTAAAGGTTTTTAAAGAAGTTAAAGTGAAGTTTGATCAAACAGCAGAACACATAAAGGTCCAGGCCCGACACACAGAGAGGCAGATTCAGGATCAGTTTAAGAAGCTCCACCAGTTTCTAGAGGAGGAAGAGGAGGCCAGGATGGCTGCACTGAGGGAGGAAGAGGAGGAGAAGAGTCAGATGATGAAGAAGAAGATGGAGGCTCTGAGCAGAGAGATAGCAGCTCTTTCAGACACAGTCAGAGCCACAGAGGACGAGCTGAGAGCTGAAGACGTCTCATTCCTCAACAACTACAAGGCTGCAGTGGAAAGAGTCCAGCAGCGCCCCCTGCTGGAGGATCCACAGCTGCACTCAGGAGCTCTGATCGACGAGGCCAAACACCTGGGCAACCTGACCTTCAACATCTGGAACAAGATGAAGGACATGGTCTCCTACACTCCTGTGATTCTGGATCCAAACACTGCTGGTCCAAGACTCATCCTGTCTGAAGATCTGACCAGTGTGAGACCACGAGAAGAACAGCAGCTTCCTGATAATCCAGAGAGGATTGATGATTTATATTACTGCTCTGTTCTGGGCTCTGAGGGGTTTAACTCAGGGACTCACAGCTGGGACGTCCAGGTTGGAGACAGTGAACACTGGTCTCTCGGTGTGTTAGAAGAGTCTGTCCAGAGGAAGAGAGACATATGGTCTGGATTATGGGGAATATGGTTCTGTTTTGGTGAATACAGAGCTCTCTCCCCATCATTAGGTCCATTCATTGATCTCAAAGTCCAGAAGAAGCTCCAGAGGATCAGAGTGAATCTGGACTGGAACAGAGGAAAGCTGTCGTTCTCTGATCCTGATACCAACACACACATACACACCTTCACACACACTTTCACTGAGAAGATGTTTCCATTCATTAACACGAATGATGAACTGAAGGTTTTACCAGTGAAGGTCTCTGTGACTGTAGAACAACAGACATAGATGATGATGATGATGATGATGAATGATGATGATGATGATGATGATGATGATGATGATCATCAATCAATTCATATGTGACACTTTGAGGATCATGTGACCATGTTGTTTAGAGATCCAGCTGATCAGCTGAGCAGACTCATTTATTTGTTTGTCACATTTACAGATGTGCAGTGTGACAGTTGTAGGACGACACACACACACACACACACACACACACACACACACACACACACACACACACACACACACACACACACACACACACACACACACACACACACAATAACGGTTAAAGGGATTATCTCCGGTGTTTCATGAACGTGTCGCTGGGGACTTTCTTCAGATCGAGTTCAAAACAAGCCGTAGAGGAAAAAACATGTAAAACATAAAAAAAAAAAAAAACTGATATAATATGATTATAATACTGTAATTCATTCGTCTATCTCTAGAACATTCCTGTAGATAACGGAGCTAACAGCTAACGCTAACAGCTAACGCTACCAGCTAACGCTATCGGAGGCTCCATCCAGTTGAAATGAGTGTTGGGTGAAGGCTAATTATAACATTTTTCATTACGTGTTCAAATATAATCTTGTAAAATATAGTGATGTTTAAAAATGTTTTCACATTTATACAAAACAGACATTTGAGGTGAATTATGAGATATTTATCTTCCTAACACTAACTCTAAGCAGATTATTATACAACTTTTAAAGTAGTAATGACAAGATGTTATTTTAATAAAAACAAATATATGGGAAATTAATGATTGTGTTTCTATTAAATCTTGTGACAGCTGTAGTTTCTTCTCAGATGACAGTTTTTTCATCCCCTTCCTGCTCAGGTAAAACCATGTATCTCCAGATGTGTTGATGTTGAATGTTTGTGATAAACTGAAGGATGAAGTGTTTCCTTTATGTGTACGTCTTCAGATAAATAAACTCTTTAAAAAGCCTCTTGGATCAGCTGGAGAATGCATCGTCACAAAGCTCAAAACAGGTGATTTGAGTTTGCATGATTATTTAT
Organism: Anoplopoma fimbria; assembly: GCF_027596085.1. Taxonomy (NCBI): domain Eukaryota; kingdom Metazoa; phylum Chordata; class Actinopteri; order Perciformes; family Anoplopomatidae; genus Anoplopoma; species Anoplopoma fimbria. The sequence continues at coordinate 3,621,112 of NC_072451.1, read as the reverse complement.
TTAGATAATTTCCTGTATGGATGAACTGCATACATGAGACAAAGACAGAAGTCATAACCAGCATCTAAAAATAAGATTATTAATGTTGAGGAAAATCTATCTAATATACAACTTTATACAACTTTATATAACGTGTTATGTTGAACCCAACATAACAAGCGGTTCCCATAAGAAGTGTTGGGAAATAATGTACAAGTACCATTTGTCCTTTAAGGAGGTTACCATGACCTGACACAAAGAAGGAAAACAGGACGCGAGTGAAAGATCAGATGTGCTTTGTCATGGTCCAATCGACAAGATGTGATTGGCTGAAAGTGATGTAAGGGGGGCGGGACTAAGGGTATAAAGATAGCATGTAAGAACTAACGTGTTGGACTTGTTGTAAGCTTGTTGGCAATAAAATATCCCCGCTGGTTGCAAACTCCAAGAACTGCGTCTCATCTCTTCACTGCATTTCTGCCACAACGGTAAAACCATGTATCTCCAGATGTGTTGATGTTGAATGTTTATGAAAAACTGAAGGATGAAGTGTTTCCTTTATGTGTTGAGAAAATTAGCTGGAAAATGCATCGTCACAAAGCTCAAAACAGGTGATTTGAGTTTGCATGATTATTTTTAGATCATTTCCTGTATGGATGAACTGCATACATGAGACAAAGACAGAAGTCATAACCAGCATCTAAAAAAAAGATTCTTAATCAGCTTGGAATGAAGCTGAACTGGACAAACTGTGATGAGGAAGCATACGCCCATCAGCTGACTCACCTGAGACAAACACACAAACACAAACACTGAGAGACCAGCACTAAGAGAGGACATGTACTGGACGGAGTACTGGGAATACTGGGATAATTCCACTTCAACCAGCTGCTGAATCCACAAACTGAACAGAAGATTCACAAGAACAAAGACTCAAAGTGAAACGTTCAGGGAACAGAGAGCGGCCGAGTTTACAGCTTCACTCAGAGACTAAATGGCTTCAAGGTTAGAGAAAGATTTCTGCTGTTCTGTCTGCCATGACGTCTTTAAAGATCCCGTCATGCTGTCATGTTCTCACAGCTTCTGTAGAGTCTGTCTGCAGAACTGGTGGACAGAGAAGATAATCCAAGAGTGTCCAGTTTGTAAGAGAAGACATTCTAAGGAAAGACTACCTCCTAACTTTGCTTTAAAGAACCTGTGTGAGAGTTTCTTAGAGGAGAGAGATCAGAGAGCTTCAGAGCCTCTCTGCAGTCTGCACTCTGAGAAACTCAAACTCTTCTGTCTGGACCATCAGCAGCCAGTGTGTCTCGTCTGCAGAGATTCAGAAAAACACACCAACCACAGATTCAGACCCATCGATGAAGCTGCTCAACAACACAAGAAGAAACTTCAGGAAACTCTGGAGCCCTTAAAGGAGAAGTTAAAGGTTTTTAATCAAGTTAAAGTGGAGTTTGATCAAACAGCAGGACACATAAAGGTCCAGGCCCGACGCACAGAGAGGCAGATTCAGGATCAGTTTAAGAAGCTCCACCAGTTTCTAGAGGAGGAAGAGGAGGCCAGGATGGCTGCACTGAGGGAGGAAGAGGAGCAGAAGAGTCAGATGATGAAGGAGAAGATGGAGGCTCTGAGCAGAGAGATAGCAGCTCTTTCAGACACAGTCAGAGCCACAGAGGACGAGCTGAGAGCTGAAGACGTCTCATTCCTCAACAACTACAAGGCTGCAGTGGAAAGAGTCCAGCAGCGCCCCCTGCTGGAGGATCCACAGCTGCTCCCAGGAGCTCTGATAGACCAGGCCAAACACCTGGGCAACCTGACCTTCAACATCTGGAACAAGATGAAGGACATGGTCTCCTACACTCCTGTGATTCTGGATCCAAACACTGCTGGTCCAAGACTCATCCTGTCTGAAGATCTGACCAGTGTGAGACGAGGAGACAAACAGCAGCTTCCTGATAATCCAGAGAGGATTGATGATTGTATTAACTGGTCTGTTCTGGGCTCTGAGGGGTTTAACTCAGGGACTCACAGCTGGGACGTCCAGGTTGGAGACAGTGAACACTGGTTTCTGGGTGTGTTACCAGAGTCTGTCCAGAGGAAGAGAGACATATGGTCTGGATTATGGAGAATATGGTTCTATGGAGGTGAATACAGAGCTCTCTCCCCATCATCAGGTGAACTCACTGATCTCAAAGTCCAGAAGAAGCTCCAGAGGATCAGAGTGAATCTGGACTGGAACAGAGGAAAGTTGTCGTTCTCTGATGCTGATACCAACACACACATACACACCTTCACACACACTTTCACTGAGAAGATGTTTCCATTCATTAACACTAATGATGAACTGAAGGTTTTACCAGTGAAGGTCTCTGTGACTGCAGAACAACAGACATAGATGATGATGATGATGATGATGATGGTGATGATGATGATGATGAACATCAATCAATTGAAATGTGACACTTTGAGGATCATGTGACCATGTTGTTTAGAGATCCAGCTGATCAGCTGAGCAGACTCATTTATTTGTTTGTCACATTTACAGATGTGCAGTGTGACAGTTGTAGGACGACACACACACACACACACACACACACACACACACACACACACACACACACACACACACACACACACACACATACACAATAAGGTTAAAGGGATTATCTCCGGTGTTTCATGAACGTGTCGCTGGGGACTTTCTTCAGATCGAGTTCAAAACAAGCCGTAGAGGAAAAAACATGTAAAACATTAAAAAAACAAAAACTGATGATAATATGATTATAATACTGTAATTCATTCGTCTATCTCTAGAACATTCCTGTAGATAACGGAGCTAACAGCTAACGCTAACAGCTAACGCTACCAGCTAACGCTAACAGCTAATCGGAGGCTCCATCCAGTTAAAATGAGTGTTGGGTGAAGGCTAATTATAACATTTTTCATTACGTGTTCAAATATAATCTTGTAAAATATAGTGATGTTTAAAAATGTTTTCACATTTATATAAAACAGACATTTGAGGTGAATTATGAGATATTTATCTTCCTAACACTAACTCTAAGCAGATTATTATACAACTTTCAAAGTAGTAATGACAAGATGTTATTTTAATAAAAACAAATATATGGGAAATTAATGATTGTGTTTCTATTAAATCTTGTGACAGCTGTAGTTTCTTCTCAGATGACAGTTTTTTCATCCCCTTCCTGCTCAGGTAAAACCATGTATCTCCAGATGTGTTGATGTTGAATGTTTGTGATAAACTGAAGGATGAAGTGTTTCCTTTATGTGTACTTCTTCAGCTAAATAAACTCTTTAAAAAGCCTCTTGGATCAGCTGGAGAATGCATCGTCACAAAGCTCAAAACAGGTGATTTGAGTTTGCATGATTATTTATTTAGATAATTTCCTGTATGGATGAACTGCATACATGAGACAAAGACAGAAGTCATAACCAGCATCTAAAAATAAGATCATTAATGTTGAGGAAAATCTATCTAATATACAACTTTATACAACTTTATATAACGTGTTATGTTGAACCCAACATAACAAGCGGTTCCCATAAGAAGTGTTGGGAAATAATGTACAAGTACCATTTGTCCTTTAAGGAGGTTACCATGACCTGACACAAAGAAGGAAAACAGGACGCGAGTGAAAGATCAGATGTGCTTTGTCATGCTCCAATCGACAAGATGTGATTGGCTGAAAGTGATGTAAGGGGGGCGGGACTAAGGGTATAAAGATAGCATGTAAGAACTAACGTGTTGGACTTGTTGTAAGCTTGTTGGCAATAAAATATCCCCGCTGGTTGCAAACTCCAAGAACTGCGTCTCATCTCTTCACTGCATTTCTGCCACAACGGTAACCACGTATCTCCAGATGTGTTGATGTTGAATGTTTATGAAAAACTGAAGGATGAAGTGTTTCCTTTATGTGTTGAGAAAATCCTCCTACTTCTTCAGCTAAATAAACTCTTTAAAAAGCCTCTTGGATCAGCTGGAGAATGCATCGTCACAAAGCTCAAAACAGGTGATTTCAGTTTGCATGATTATCTTTAGATCATTTCCTGTATGGATGAACTGCATACATGAGACAAAGACAGAAGTCATAACCAGCATCTAAAAAAAGATTTTATTAATCAGTTTGGAATCAAGCTGAACCAGACAAACTGTGATGAGGAAGCATACGCCCATCAGCTGACTTACCTGAGACAAACCAGGAAACACACACACACACTGAGAGACCAGCACTAAGAGAGGACATGTACTGGACGGAGTACTGGGAATACTGGGATAATTCCACTTCAACCAGCTGCTGAATCCACAAACTGAACAGAAGATTCACAAGAACAAAGACTCAAAGTGAAACGTTCAGGGAACAGAGAGCGGCCGAGTTTACAGCTTCACTCAGAGACTAAATGGCTTCAAGGTTAGAGAAAGATTTCTGCTGTTCTGTCTGCCATGACGTCTTTAAAGATCCCGTCATGCTGTCATGTTGTCACAGCTTCTGTAGAGTCTGTCTGCAGAACTGGTGGACAGAGAAGATAATCCAAGAGTGTCCAGTTTGTAAGAGAAGACATTCTAAGGAAAGACTACCTCCTAACTTTGCTTTAAAGAACCTGTGTGAGAGTTTCTTACAGCAGAGAGATCAGAGAGCTTCACAGACTCTCTGCAGTCTGCACTCTGAGAAACTCAAACTCTTCTGTCTGGACCATCAGCAGCCAGTGTGTCTCGTCTGCAGAGATTCAGAAAAATACACCAACCACAGATTCAGACCCATCGATGAAGCTGCTCAACAACACAAGAAGAAACTTCAGGAAACTCTGGAGCCCTTAAAGAAGAAGTTAAAGGTTTTTAAAGAAGTTAAAGTGAAGTTTGATCAAACAGCAGGACACATAAAGGTCCAGGCCCGACACACAGAGAGGCAGATTCAGGATCAGTTTAAGAAGCTCCACCAGTTTCTAGAGGAGGAAGAGGAGGCCAGGATGGCTGCACTGAGGGAGGAAGAGGAGCAGAAGAGTCAGATGATGAAGGAGAAGATGGAGGCTCTGAGCAGAGAGATAGCAGCTCTTTCAGACACAGTCAGAGCCACAGAGGACGAGCTGAGAGCTGAAGACGTCTCATTCCTCAACAACTACAAGGCTGCAGTGGAAAGAGTCCAGCAGCGCCCCCTGCTGGAGGATCCACAGCTGCACTCAGGAGCTCTGATAGACCAGGCCAAACACCTGGGCAACCTGACCTTCAACATCTGGAACAAGATGAAGGACATGGTCTCCTACACGCCTCTGGTTCTGGATCCAAACACTGCTGATCCAGGACTCATCCTGTCTGAAGATCTGACCAGTGTGAGACGAGGAGACAAACAGCAGCTTCCTGATAATCCAGAGAGGTTTGATGGTTTTTTTAACTGCTCTGTTCTGGGCTCTGAGGGGTTTAACTCAGGGACTCACAGCTGGGACGTCCAGGTTGGAGACAGTGAACACTGGTCTGTGGGTGTGTTACCAGAGTCTGTCCAGAGGAAGAGAGACATATGGTCTGGATTATGGAGAATATGGTTCTATGGAGGTGAATACAGAGCTCTCTCCCCATCATTAGATCCATTCATTGATCTCAAAGTCCAGAAGAAGCTCCAGAGGATCAGAGTGAATCTGGACTGGAACAGAGGAAAGTTGTCGTTCTCTGATCCTGATACCAACACACACATACACACCTTCACACACACTTTCACTGAGAAGATGTTTCCATACATTAACACTTATGATGAACTGAAGGTTTTACCAGTGAAGGTCTCTGTGACTGCAGAACAACAGACATAGATTATGATGATGATGATGATGATGATGATGATGATGATGATGGTGATGATGATGGTGATGATGATGGTGATGATGAACATCAATCAATTCATTTGTGACACTTTGAGGATCATGTGACCATGTTGTCTAGAGCAGTGGTTCTCAAATAGACGTGAGATTTTTAAAAAATATATTTAAAATTAGCATCCATTCAAAAATCCTTTAAAAATAGTTATTTAATAAATATTCAATAAAATATAAGTGTAAGTTCATGAACTGAATTCAATGCAATCTTCAGTGTTGACAGTTTAATAAATCAGACATTGATGGCAGAGCGCTGTGTATTTCATCTTTCTTTCAACCAAAGATGATTTGCGCTGGTTAGGGGTACATCACTGAAAAAAGGTTGAGAACCACTGGTCTAGAGATCGAGCTGATCAGCTGAGCAGACTCAGTTATTTCTTTGTCACATTTACAGATGTGCAGTGTGACAGTTGTAGGACGACACACACACACACACACACACACACACACACACACACACACACACACACACACACACACACACACACACACACACACACACACACACACACTAACGGTTAAAGGGATTATCTCCGGTGTTTCATGAACGTGTCGCTGGGGACTTTCTTCAGAGCGAGTTCAAAACAAGCCGTAGAGGAAAAAACATGTAAAACATTAAATAAAAAAAAAACTGATTATAATATGATTATAATACTGTAATTCATTCGTCTATCTCTAGAACATTCCTGTAGATAACGGAGCTAACAGCTAACGCTAACAGCTAACGCTATCGGAGGCTCCATCCAGTTAAAATGAGTGTTGGGTGAAGGCTAATTATAAAATTTTTCATTACGTGTTCAAATATAATCTTGTAAAATATAGTGATGTAAAATAGATATTTGAGGTGAATTATGAGCTTTTTATCTTCCTAACACTAACTCTAAGCAGATTATTATACAACTTTTAAAGTACTAATGACAAGATGTTATTTTAATAAAAACAAATATATGCGAAATTAATGATTGTGTTTCTATTAAATCTTGTGACAGTTTTTTCATCCCCTTCCTGTTCAGGTAAAACCATGTATCTCCAGATGTGTTGATGTTGAATGTTTGTGATAAACTGAAGGATGAAGTGTTTCCTTTATGTGTACGTCTTCAGATAAATAAACTCTTTAAAAAACCTCTTGGATCAGCTGGAAAACACATCATTGTCACAAAGCTGAAAACAGTTTGTTCTTTTTAGAGATACGTGGTTCTCTCAGGACGGCAACGCTACAAACATGATATGGTTTTATAGAATATGATGCATTGATGTTGATTAAACTAACCAACAGGATATAAACTAGTCTAACTACATTTATATACTTTATGTCAGTAAGGTTTTGAAAGCAGCACTTTTACTCGTAGTGGAGTATTTTTACAGCGTGGTATTAGTAGTTTTACTTCAGTAAAGGATCTGGATACTTCTTCCAACACTCCCAGAACATGACCAGCTACCAAAAGTGTTAGAGCCACTGCCTGAGATGGGATTGAGTTTCTGCTCTTCAACGATTACAATCAAACGTGGATCATTTACGCTGCATGTAGAACAACGTGAGCAGGAGTTCAGTTCAGAATGCATTTGGTACCTGATGCCCCGTAGCTTGGCGCGGTTGTCATGGCGATCGATGATGTTGTGCAGGATCTCGAGCACCAGCTGCCTCAGCTCGCTGTCCTCCATCAGAGAGATGGAGAAGAGCGGATCCAGGAAGGGAGGAGGTAATGCAGCTGCCATGGACTTGGACTTAAAGCCAGAGGTTACCTGAGGTAGAGAGAGGGGGGGGGAGGAAGGTGTGAGTCGATCTATCACAGCGTGATGCGATTAATCCACAGGGAGGATCGTGGAGAAACAGCGCTTAAAGGTTGCGTTCACAAGCAGCTGAAACTGTCCACATGTTGACCTTTCCTCTCGTAACAGACTGATCTGATGATTTATGAACAGTGTGAACAACAGGGGGAGTTTTCAAATTCTCAATTGGAGCAGATGCGTGTGCTATGAAAATGGAAACCTGTGGGAGAACACAAATATAAGCTTATATAGAAAAAGGCTATGTCAGCGTGAGTGCTCTGCAAAAGAAAGATGTGGACTCTAAATATTCAAAATTGTTTCACTTTTAAGAACTCCTATCCCTAAAATATTAACAAGGCCTTCCTAGCTTTGTTTTAGACAGGATAAACACTTTTGTTTTGAAAGGTTGATCATAGCTATATAAGATGTACAGGCTGAAACAGACTCGTCTGGATATTATTTGAAACTTCGGCCAATATAAGTCCTGAGTTTCTGAAAGAAACAAAACGTAACAACATGGCGTAACAACGTAATGTAACAACGAAACGTAATAATTTTACGTAACAATGTAACATGACAACTTAACGTAACAACGCAACGTAACAATGCAATGTAATGTCTGGACCTCGCCCAGGTCTGGTTGGACAAAGGCATATTTTATAATGTGATGAAGCGGATACAAAAAAATATTATTTAATAATATAAAGATGTCCAATAGGATGCAAGACAACAAATGAAACATGCTTGACAATATGTTTCAATGTTTCTACTTTGGACGACAGTGCTGTCTACCCGTCTACCAAAGCCAGTATTCTCAACTAACTAACTTCACCGTTCTGCTCTCGTCTACTTAAATGATATTCTGTTTGTCATCTGCAGGATTCCATGTGAATGCAGCATCACACACGCACACACACACACACACACACACACACACACACACACACACACACACACACACACACGCACACGCACACACACACACGCCTCTCTGCTCGGCCCCATCTGCATGGCGTTATAAATATTTTGACCTTTCACCCCTCCTCCAGCTGCACCATGCTCCATCTGAGAGGCCAGGTGGTGGCGAGGAAGGGAGACGAGGACAGACGGTCGCAGTAATGGATCGCTCTGAGGATGTGCACGGACGACTGCAGCGCACGAGGAATACAAGTGTGTGTGTGTGTGTGTGTGTGTGTGTAGCACTGATGGGTGTGTTGGTGCCACCTGTGTCTCCTCGTGTCGGAGAGTGAGTGTCTCTCACAGAAGAAGGTAATGAGAGAGAAGGAAGCGTCGAAGTGTTAACCCCAAAGAGACACAACTGTTAAATGGTCACATTAATAATTAAAGTGGGGAAATGTCATTATGACACAAAAAAATGTATCTTCAATGAAGTGATTTATTGCTGATCATTTTTTATTTTGTAATATGTTCATTTTGAAAAGTCATGATGACATTTCTCCCCACTTTAATCATTTATCTGACCATTTAACAGGTTAACACTTCAACGCTTCCTTCTCTCTCATTACCTTCTTCTGTGAATGACGAGGAGACACAGGTGGCACCAACACACCCATCAGTGCTACACACACACACACACACACACACACACACACACACACACACACACACACACACACACACACACACACACACACACACACACACACACACACACACACACACACACACACACACACACACAATGTATTGGTTCATTATATATTGAAATAATAATTATTTCTTTTTAAAATATCTCAGTGGCCATTTTGGAGCCTAATTGGACAGAATGGGCAGGACGGTCATGTGTTTTGTCTTTGTATGTTTGTTAATAAAGCTTTGGTTTTTGTATTTATTTTGTCCATGAAGCCACAGTGGAGTTTCTTCTTCTTCTGTTTGTTACAAATAAAACAAGAAATGGTCAAAGCATCACTTCCTGTCATGA